>NC_054484.1:84654442-84859442 GCF_017639515.1 Carcharodon carcharias
TGGAAAGATTTACTGGATGGGACATTCCAGAGATTTCTGCTGTAGAGATTTACTGAGTGAAGTATTCTCATCACTGATTCTGGAAATATTTGCTGAGTGGAGTGACCCAGATATTGCTGATGGAGATATTTAATGACTGGTGTGTTCCGGAGATTGCTGCTGGAGAAATTGACTGAGTAAAATGTTCCAGAGATTGATGCCAGAGAGATTTATGAATGGAGTGTGCTGGACATTGATTCTGGAGAGATTTACTGAGTGGAGTGTTCCAGTGATTGCAGCTGGAGAGATTTACTAAATGGGATGTTCCTGAGATTGCAGCTTGAGAGATTTAATGAGTGCAGCATTTCCGATATTGCTGCTGTAGAGATTTAATGACTGGGGTGTTCCAGCGATTGAAGCTAGAGAGATTTATTGAGCGGGGCTTTGCAGAGATTCCTGCTGGAGAGATTAATAAATGCAGTGTTCTGGAGATTGATTCAGGAGAGAGTTACTGAATGGGGTATTCCAGAATTTTCTGCTCGACTGATTTACTGAGTGGAGTATTCCCGATTTGCTGATGGAGAGATTTACTGAGTGGAGTGTTGCAGAGATTGATGCTGGAGAAATTTGCAAATGGACAGTTCTGGAGATTGATTCTGGAGAGATTTACTGAGTGGGGTGTTCCAGAGATTTCTGCTGGAGTGATTTACTGAGTGGAGTGTTCCAGTTTTGTTGCTGGAGAAATTTATTGAGTGAAATGTTCCAGAGATTGATGCCTGAGAGATTTATGAAAGGAGTGTTCTGATCATTGATTCTGGAGAGGTATACTGATTGGGGTGTTCCAGAGATAGTTTCTGGAGATATTTACTGAGTGTGGTATTCTGGACATTGATTCTGGAGAGATTTACTGAGTGGGGTGTTCCCGAGATTGCAGCTGGAGAGATTTAATGAGTGGAGCTTTCCAGAGATTGCTGCTGGAGAGATTTACTGAGTGGAGTGTTCTAGAGATTGCTGCTGGAGAGATTAACAAATGCAGTGTTCTGGAGATTGATTCTGGAGAGAGTTACTGATTGGGGTGTTCGAGAGATTTCTGCTGGAGTGATTTACTGAGTGGAGTGTTCCAGATTTGCTGCTGGAAAAATTTACTGAGTGAAAGGTTCCAGAGATTGATGCCAGAGAGTTTTATGAATGGAGTGTTCTCATCATTGATTCTGGAGTGATTCGTTGAGTGGAGAATTCTGGAAATTGCTGCTGCAGAGATCTACTGAGCGGAGTGTTCTGGTGATTGATTCTGGAGAGATTTACTGAGCGGAGTGCTCCAGATTTGATGCTGGAGAGATTATTGATTGGAATTTTCCAGAGATTGATGTTGGAGAGCTTTTCTAATGCAGTGTTCTGGAGATTCATTTTGAAGATATTTACTGAGTGGAGCATTCCAAAGAACGATTCTAGAAGATTTAATGAGTGGGGCGTTCTGGCGAATGTTTCTGGAGAGGTTAACTGAATGGGGCATTCCAGAGATTGCTGCTGTAGAGATTTACTGAGTGAAGTGTTCTGGTCATTGATTCTGGAAATATTTGCTGAGTGAAGTGACCAGATATTGCTGCTGGAGTGATTTAATGACTGGTGTGTTCTGGAGATTGCTGCTGGAGAAATTTACTGAATGGGGCGTTCCAGAGATTGCTGCTGTAGAGATTTAGTAAATGGCGTGTTCCAGAGCTTGCTGCTGTAGATATGTACTGAGTAAAGTGTTCTGGAGATTGATTCTGGAAAGATTTACTAGGTGGAGTATTCCAGATCTTGCTCCTGGAGAGATATACTGAGTGGGGTATTCCAGAGATCGTTCCTGGAGAAATTAACTGAATGGAGACTTCCAGAAATTGACTCTGGAGAGATTTGTTGAGTGGAGTGTTCTGAGGAGTGCTGCTGGACAGATTTACTGGGTTAAGTGTTCTTGAGATTGATTCTGGAGAAATTTACTGATGGTGTGTTCCGGAATTGGTTGTGGAGAAAGTTATTGAGTGGAGTCTTCCAGGGTTTGCTGCTAGAGATTTTTACTGAGTAGAGTGCTCCGGAGAATGTATTTGAGAGATTTAGTTAGTGGAGTGTTCCAGATATGCTGCTGGAGAGATTTACTGAGTGAAATGTTCCTGTGACTGGTGCTTGAGAGATTTATGAAAGGAGTCTTCTGATCATTTATTCTGGAGAGATTTATTGAGTGGAGTTTTCCAGTTTTTTTGCTGGAGAGATTTACTGAGAGAAATGTTCCAGAGATTGATGCCAGAGAGATTTATGAATGCAACGTTCTGGTCATTGATTCTGCACAGATTTACTGAGTGGGACGTTCCAGAGAGGGATTCTGGAGAGACTTACTGAGTGCGGTATTCTGGACATTGATTCTGAATATTCACTGAGTGGAGTGTTATGGAGGTTGTTTCCGGAGAGAATTACTGAGTGGAGTGTTTCAGAGATTGTTGTTGGAGAGATCTAGTGAGTGGAGTGTTCCGGAGATTGATGCTGGAGAGATTTAATGACTGGGGTGTTCCAGAGATTGCAGCTGGAGAGATTTACTGAATGGGACGTTCCGAAATTGCAGTTGGAGTTATTTAATGAGTGGAGCATTTCAGATATTGCTGCTGGAGAGTTTTAATGACTGGGGTGTTCCAGAGTTTGTTGCTGGAGAGATTTACTGAGTGGACTGTTCCACAGATTGATTCCAGAGAAATTAACTGAGTGTGGTTTTGCTGATCTTGATTCAGGAGAGATTTAATGAGTGGAGTGTTCCAGACCTTCTTCTGGAGAGATTTATGAATTGAGTGTTCTGGAGATTAATTCTGGAGAGACTTACTGAGTGTGGTGTTCCAGAGATTGATTCTGGAGAGATTTATTGAGTGCGGCATTCTGGACATTGATTCTGGACAAACGTACTGGTTGGAGTGTTCCAGAGATTGCTGCTGGAATGCTTTACTGAGTGGTGTGTTACGGGAATTGTTTCTGGAGAGGTTTGTTGAGCGGAATGTTCCAGAGACGGCTGCTGGAGATATTTACTGACTGGTGTGATCCTGTGATTGATTCTGGAGAGAGTTATTGAGTGTAGTCTTGCAGAGATTGCTGCTGGAGAGATTACTGAGTAGAGTGTTCTGGAGATAGATTCTGGAGCAATCTCCTGAGCAAGGCATAGCAGAGATTGCTGCTGGAAAGATTTATGAGTGGGGTGTTCCAGAAATTGATGCTGGAGAGATTTGCAAATGGAGAGTTCTGGATATTGATTCTGGAGAGATTTACTGAGTGGGGTGTTCCAGAGATATTTTCTGGATTGATTTACTGAGTGGAGTGTTCCATATTTGCTGCTGGAGAGATTTACTGAGTGAAATGTTCCAGAGATTGATGCCTGAGAGATTTATGAATGGAGTGTTCTGATCATTGATTCTGGAGAGATATACTGATTGGGGTGCACCAGAGATTGTTTCTGGAGAGATTTACTGAGTGTTGTATTCTGGACATTGATTCTGAAGAGATTTTCTGAGTGGAATGTTCCAGCGATTGCAGCTGGAGAGATTTAATGAGCGGAGCTTTCCAGAGATTGCTGCTGGAGAGATTTACTGAGTGGAGTGTTCTGGAGATTGCTGCTGGAGAGATTAACAAATGCAGTGTTCTGGAGATTGATTCTGGAGAGAGTTACTGAGTGCGGTGTTCGAGAGATTTCTGCTGGAGTGATTTACTGAGTGGAGCGTTCCAGATTTGCTGCTGGAGAAATTTACTGAGTGAAAGGTTCCAGAGTTTGATGCCAGAGAGATTTATGAATGGAGTGTTCTGATCATTGATTATGGAGAGCTTTATTGAGTGGAGAATTCCGGAGATTGCTGCTGGAGAGATCTACTGAGCGGAGTGTTCTGGTGATTGATTCTGGAGAGATTTACTGAGCGGAGTGCTCCAGATTTGCTGCTGGAGAGATTTATTGATTGGAGTTTTCCAGAGATTGATGTTGGAGAGCTTTTCTAATGCAGTGTTCTGGAGATCAATTTTCAAGATATTTACTGAGTGGGACATTCCAAAGAATGATTTTAGAAGATTTACTGAAGGGGGCATTCTGGCGCATGATTCTGGAGAGGTTAACTGAATGGGGCATTCCAGAGATTGCTGCTGGAAAGATTTACTGGGTGGGGCATTCCAGAGATTGCTGCTGTACAGATTTACTGAGTGAATTGTTCTGGTCATTGATTTTGGAAATATTTGCTGAGTGAAGTGATCCAGATATTGCTGCTGGAGAGATTTAATGACCGGTGTGTTCTGGAGATTGCTGCTGGAGACATTTACTGAATGGGGTGTTCCAGAGATTGCTGCTGGAGAGATTAAGTGAATGGGGTGATCCAGAGCTTGCCGCTGTAGAGATCTACTGCTTAAAGTGTTCTGGAGATTGATTCTGGAAAGATTTACTGGGTGGAGTATTCCAGATCTTGCTGCTGGAGAGATTTACTGCGTGGGGCATTCCAGAGATCGATTCTGGAGAAAATAACTGAGTGGAGAGTTCCAGAAATTAACTCTGGAGAGATTTGTTGAGCGGATTGTTCCGAGGATTACTGCTGGACAGATTTACTGGGTAAAGCGTTCCTGAGATTGATTCTGGAGAAATTTACTGATGGTGTGTTCCGGAATTGGTTGTGGAGAAAGTTATTGAGTGGAGTCTTCCAGGGTTTGCTGCTAGAGAGTTTTACTGAGTAGTGTGCTCCGGAGAATGTTTTTGAGAGATTTAGTGAGTGGAGTGTTCCAGATTTGCTGCTGGAGAGATTTACTGAGTGAAATGTTCCAGTGACTGATGCTGGAGAGATTTATGAATGGAGTCTTCTGATCATTGATTCTGGAGAGATTTATTGAGTGGAGTGTTCTGGAGATTGCTGCTGGAAAGATCTACTAAGCGGAGTGTTCTGGTGATCGATTCTAGAGAGATTTACTGAGCGGAGTCCTCCAGATTTGCTGCTGGAGAGATTTATTGATTGGAGTTTTCCAGTGATTGATGTTGGAGAGATTTTCTAATGCAGTGTTCTGGAGATCAATATTGATGATATTTACTTAGCGGGGCATTCCAAAGAATGATTTTTGAAGATTTACTGAGTGGGGCATTCTGGCGAATGATTCTGGAGAGCTTAAGTAAATGGGGCATTCCAGTGCTTGTTGCCGGAAAGATTTACTGGGTGGGACATTCCAGGGATTGCTGCTGTAGAGATTTACTGAGTGAAGTGTTCTGGTCATTGATTCCAGAAATATTTGCTGAGTGGAGTGATCCAGATATTGCTGATGGAGATATTTAATGACTGGTGCGTTCCGGAGGATGCTGCTGGAGAATTTACTGAGTGAAATGTTCCAGAGATTCATGCCGGAGAGATATATGAATGAAGTGTGCTGGACATTGATTCTGGAGAGATTTATTGAGTGGGGTGTTCTGGAGATTGATTCTGGAGAGATTTACTGAGTGGGGTGTTCCAGTGATTGCAGCTGGAGAGATTTAATGAGCAGGGTGTTCCAGCGATTGCAGCTGGAGAGATTTAATGAGCGGGGCTTTGCAGAGATTTCTGCTGGAGAGATTTACTGAGCGGAGTGTTCCAGAGATTGCTGCTGGAGAGATTAATAAATGCAATGTTCTAGAGATTGATTCTGGAGAGAGTTACTGAGTCGGGTGTTCGAGAGATTTCTGCTGGAGTGATTTACTGAGTGGAGTGTTTCCGATTAGCTGATGGAGAGATTTACTGAGTGGAGTGTTCCAGAGATTGATGCTGGAGAAATTTGCAAATGGACAGTTCTATAGATTGATTCTGGAGAGATTTACTGAGTGGGGTTTTCCAGAGATTTCTGCTGGAGTAATTTACTGAGTGGAGTGTTCCAGTTTTGTTGCTGGAGAGATTTACTGAGTGAAATGTTCCAGAGATTGATGCCAGAGAGATTTATGAATGGAGTGTTCGGGACATTGATTCTGTTCAGATTTACTGAGTGGGGTGTTCCAGAGATATTTTCTGGAGCGATTTACTGAGTGGAGTGTTCCAGATTTGCTGCTGGAGAGATATACTGAGTGAAATGTTCCAGAGATTGATGCCTGAGAGAATTATGAATGGAGTGTTCTGATCATTGATTCTGGAGAGATATACTGAATGGGATGTACCAGAGATGGATTCTGGAGAGATTTATTGAGTGGGGTGTTCTGGAGATTGATCCTGGAGAGATTTCCTGAGTGGGGTGTTCCAGTGATTGCAGCTGGAGAGATTTAATGAGCGGGGTGTTCCAGCGATTGCAGCTAGAGAGATTTAATGAGCGGGGCTTTGCAGATATTTCTGCTGGAGAGATTTACTGAGCGGAGTGTTCCAGAGATTGCTGCTGGAGAGATTAACAAATGCAGTGTTCTGGAGATTGACTCTGGAGAGAGTTACTGAGTCGGGTGTTCGAGAGATTTCTGCTGGAGTGATTTACTGAGTGGAGTGTTTCCGATTAGCTGATGGAGAGATTTACTGAGTGGAGTGTTCCAGAGATTGATGCTGGAGAAATTTGTAAATGGACAGTTCTGGAGATTGATTCTGGAGAGATTTACTGAGTAGGGAGCTCCAGGGATTTCTGCTGGAGTGATTTACTGAGTGGAGTGTTCCAGTTTTGTTGCTGGAGAGATTTAGTGAGCGAAATGTTCCAGAGATTGATGCCAGAGAGATTCATGAATGGAATGTTCTGGAGATTGATTCTGTACAGATTTACTGAATGGGATGTTCCAGAGATGGATTCTGGAGAGATTTACTGAGTGGGGTGTTCCAGCGATTGCAGCTGGCGAGATTTAATGAGCGGAGCTTTCCAGAGATTGCTGCTGGAGAGATTTACTGAGTGGAGTGTTCCAGAGATTGATGCCAGAGAGATTTATGAATGGAGTGTTCAGGACATTGATTCTGTTCAGATCTACTGAGTGTGATGTTCCAGAGATGGATTCTGGAGAGATTTACTGAGTGTGGTGTTCCAGAGGTTGATTCTGGAGAGACTTACTGAGTGGGGTGTTCCAGAGACATTTTCTGGAGCGATTTACTGAGTGGAGTGTTCCAGATTTGCTGCTGGAGAGATATACTGAGTGATATGTTCCAGAGATTGATGCCTGAGAGATTTATGAATGGAGTGTTCTGATCATTGATTCTGGAGAGATATACTGATTGGGGTGTTCCCGAGATTGTTTCTGGAGAGATTTAGTGAGTGTGGTATTCTGGACATTGATTCTGGAGCAATTTACTGGGTGGGGTGTTCCAGCAATTGCAGCTGGAGAGATTTAATGAGCGGAGCTTTCCAGAGATTGCTGCTGGAGAGATTTACTGAGTGGAGTGTTCTGGAGATTGATTCTGGAGAGAGTTACTGAGTGGAGTGTTCCAGAGATTTATGCTGGAGTGATTTACTGAGTGGAGTGTTCCCGATTAGCTGATGGAGAGATTTACTGAGTGGAGTGTTCCAGAGATTGATGCTGGAGAAATTTGCGAATGGACAGTTCTGGAGATTGATTCTGGAGAGATTTACTGAGTGGGGTTTTCCAGAGATCTCTGCTGGAGTGATTTACTGAGTGGAGCATTCCACATTTGCTGCTGGAGAGATTTACTGAGTGAAAAGTTCCAGAGATTGATGCCAGAGAGATTTATGAATGGAGTGTTCTGAATCTTGATTCTGGAGAGATGTATTGAGTGGAGAATTCTGGTGATTGATTCTGGGGAGATTTACTGAGCGGAGTGCTCCAGATTTGCTGCTGGAGTGATTTATTGTTTGGAGTTTTCCAGAGATTGATGTTGGAGAGCTTTTCTAATGCAGTGTTCTGGAGATCAGCTTTGAAGATATTTACTGAGTGGAGCATTCCAAAGAAAGATTCTAGAAGATTTACTGAGTGGGGCGTTCTGGCGAATGATTCTGGTGAGGTTAACTGAATGGGGCATTCCAGAGATTGCTGCTGGAAAGATTTACTGGGTGGGAGATTCCAGAGATTGCTGCTGTAGAGATTTACTGAGTGAAGTGTTCTGGTCATTAATTCTGGAAATATTTGCTGAGTGAAGTGATCCAGATATTGCTGCTGGAGAGATTTAATGACTGGTGTGTTCTGGAGATTGCTTCTGGAGGCATTTACTGAATGGGGTGTTCCAGAGATTGATTCTGGAAAGATTTACTGGGTGGAGTATTCCAGATATTGCTGCTGGAGAGATTTACTGAGTGGGGCATTCCAGAGATCGATCCTTGAGAAATTAACTGAGTGGAGAGTTCCAGAAATTGACTCTGGAGAGATTTGTTGAGCAGAGTGTTCTGAGGATCGCTGCTGGACAGATTTCCTGGATTATGTGTTCCTGAGAACGATTCTGGAGACATTAACTGATGGTGTGTTCCGCAATTGGTTGTGGGGAGAGTTATTGAGTGGAATCTTCCAGGGTTTGCTGCTAGAGAGTTTTACTGAGTAGAGTGCTCCAGAGAATGTTTTTGAGAGATTTAGTGAGTGGAGTGTTCCAGATTTGCTGCTGGAGAGATTTACTGAGTGAAATGTTGCAGTGACTGATGCCGGAGAGATTTATGAATGGACTGTTCTAATCATTGACTCTGGAGAGATTAACTGAGCGGAGTGTGCCGGAGATTGCTGCTGGAGAGATTAATAAATGCAGCTTTCTGGAGATTGACTCTGGAGAGACTTACTGAGTGGAGTGTTTCTGAGATTTCTGCTGGAGTGACTTACTTAGTGGAGTGTTCCCAATTAGCTGATGGAGAGATTTACTGAGTGAAGTGTTCTGGTCATTGATTCTGGAAATATTTGCTGAGTGAAGTGATCCAGATATTGCTGCTTGAGAGATTTAATGACTGGTGTGTTCTGGAGATTGCTGCTGGAGAAATTTACAGAATGGGGCATTCCAGAGATTGCTGCTGGAGAGATTTAGTGAATGGGGTTTTCCAGAGCTTGCCGCTGTAGAGATGTACTGAGTAAAGTGTTCTGGAGATTGATTCTGGAAGGATTTACTGGGTGGAGTATTCCAGATATTGCTGCTGGAGAGATTTACTGAGTGGGGCATTCCAGAGATCGATCCTTGAGAAATTAAGTGAGTGGAGAGTTCCAGAAATTGACTCTGGAGAGATTTGTTGAGCAGAGTGTTCCGAGGATCACTGCTGGACAGATTTACTGGGTTAAGTGTTCCTGAGAATGAATCTGGAGACATTTACTGATGGTGTGTTCCAGAATTGGTTGTGGAGAGAGTTATTGAGTGGAGTCTTCCAGGGTTTGCTTCTAGAGAGTTTTACTGAGTAGAGCGCTCCGGAGAATGTTTTTGAGAGATTTAGTGAGTGGAGTGTTCCAGATTTGCTGCTGGAGAGATTTACTGAGTGAAATGTTCCAGTGACTGATGCTGGAGAGATTTATGAATGGAGACTTCTGATCATTGATTCTGGACAGATTTATTGAGTGGAGTGTTCCGGAGATTGCTGCTGGAAAGATCTACTGAGTGATGTGTTCTGGTCATTGATTCTGGAAATATTTGCTGAGTGGAGTGACCCAGATATTGCTGATAGAGATGTTTAATGACTGGTGTGTTCCGGAGATTGCTGCTGGAGAAATTTACTGAGTGAAATGTTCCAGAGATTGATGCCAGAGAGATTTATGAATGGAGTGTGCTGGACATTGATTCTGGAGAGATTTATTGAGTGGGGTGTTCTGGAGATTGATTCTGGAGAGATTTACTGAGTGGGGTGTTCCAGTGAAAGCAGCTGGAGAGATTTAATGAGTGGGGTGTTGCAGCGATTGCAGCTGGAGAGATTTAATGAGCTGGGCTCTGCAGAGATTGCTGCTGGAGAGATTTACTGAGTGGAGTGTTCCAGATTTGCTGCTGGAGAGATTTACTGAGTGAAATGTTCCAGAGATTGATGCTGGAGAGATTTATGAATGGAGTGTGTTGGACATTGATTCTGGAGAGATTTACTGAGTGGGGTGTTCCAGCGATTGCAGCTGGAGGGATTTACTGAGTGGGGTGTTCCAGTGATTGCAGCTGGAGAGATTTAATGAGCGGGGTGTTCCAGTGATTGCAGCTGGAGAGATTTAATGAGTGGGGCTTTGCAGAGATTGATGCTGGAGAGATTTACTGAGCGGAGTGTTCCGGAGATTGCTGCTGGAGAGATTAACAAGTGCAGTGTTCTGGAGATTGAGTCTGGAGAGAGTTACTGTGTGGGGTGTTCCAGAGATTTCTTCTGGACTGATTTACTGAGTGGAGTGTTGCCGATTAGCTGATGGAGAGATTTACTGAGTGGAGTGTTCCAGAGATTTCTACTGGAGTGATTTACTGAGTGGAGTGTTCCAGTTTTGTTGCTGGAGAGATTTACTGAGTGAAATGTTCCGGAGATTGATGCCAGAGAGATTTATGAATGGAGTGTTCTGGACATTGATTCTGTTCAGATTTACTGAGTGGGATGTTCCAGAGATGGATTCTGGAGAGACTTACTGAGTGCGGTATTCTGGACATTGATTCTGAAGAGATTCACTGAGTGGAGTGTTCTGCAGGTTGTTTCTGGAGAGAATTACTGAGTGGAGTGTTTCAGAGATTGTTGTTGGAGAAATCTAGTGAGTGGAGTGTTCCGGAGATTAATGCTGGAGAGATGTAATGACTGGGGTGTTCCAGAGATTGCAGCTGGAGAGATTTACTGAGTGGGACTTTCCTGAGATTGCAGCTGAAGAGATTTAATGAGTGAAGCTTTTCAGATATTGCTGCTGGAGAGATTGAATGACTGGGGTTTTCCAGAGTTTGTTGCTGGAGAGATTTACTGAGTGGACTGTTCCACAGATTGATTCCAGAGAAATTAACTGAGTGTGGTTTTGCTGATCTTGATTCGGGAGAGATTTAATGAGTGGAGCGTTCCAGAGATTCTTCTGGACAGATTTATGAATTGAGTGTTCTGGAGATTTATTCTGGAGAGACTTACTGAGTGTGGTGTTCCAGAGGTTGATTCTGGAGGGATTTACTGAGTGCAGCATTCTGGACATTGATTCTGGACAAATGAACTGGTTGGAGTGTTCCAGAGATTGCTGCTGGAATGCTTTACTGAGTGGTGTGTTACGGGAATTGTTTCTGGAGAGGTTTGTTGAGCGGAATATTCCAGAGACTGCTGCTGGAGATATTTACTGACTGGTGTGATCCTGTAATTGATTCTGGAGAGAGTTATTGAGTCGAGTTTGCAGAGATTTCTGCTGGAGATATTTACTGAGTAGAGTGTTCTGGAGATAGATTCTGGAGGGATCTCCTGAGCAAGGCATAGCAGAGATTGCTGCTGGAAAGATTTACAGAGTGGGGTGTTCCAGAGATTGATGCTGGAGAGATTTGCAAATGGAGAGTTCTGGAGATTGATTCTGGTGAGATTTAATGAGTGGGGTGTTTCCGAGATATTTTCTGGAGCAATTTACTGAGTGGGGTGTTCCAGATTTGCTGCTGGAGAGATATACTGAGTGAAATGTTCCAGAGATTGATGCCTGAGAGATTTTGAATGGAATGTTCTGATCATTGATTCTGGAGAGATATACCGTTTGGGCTGCACCAGAGATTGTTTCTAGAGATATTTACTGAGTGTGTTATTCTGGACATTGATTCTGGAGAGATTTACTGAGTGGGGTGTACCAGCGATTGCAGCTGGAGAGATTTACTGAGTAGAGTGTTCTGGAGATTGCTGCTGGAGAGATTAACAAATGCAGTGTTCTGGAGATTGATTCTGGAGAGAGTTACTGAGTGGGGTGTTCCAGAGATTTCTGCTGGAGTGATTTACTGAGTGGAGCATTCCACATTTGCTGCTAGACAGATTTACTGAGTGAAAAGTTCCAGAGATTGATGCCAGAGAGATTTATGAATGGAGGGTTCTGAAACTTGATTCTGGAGAGATGTATTGAGTGGAGAATTCCGGAGATTGCTGCTGGAGAGATCTACTGAGCCGAGTGTTCTGGTGATTGATTCTGGAGAGATTTACTGAGCGGAGTGCTCCAGATTTGCTGCTGGAATGATTTATTGTTTGGAGTTTTCCAGAGATTGATGTTGGAGAGCTTTTCTAATGCAGTGTTCTGGAGATCAGCTTTGAAGATATTTACTGAGTGGAGCATTCCAAAGAAAGATTCTAGAAGATTTACTGAGTGGGGCGTTCTGGCGAATGATTCTGGTGAGGTTAACTGAATGGGGCATTCCAGAGATTGCTGCTGGAAAGATTTATTGGGTGGGACATTCCAGAGATTTCTGCTGAAGAGATTTACTGAGTGAAGTGTTCTTGGGGGTCATTGATTCTGGAAATATTTGCTGAGTGAAGTGATCCAGATATTGCTGCTGGAGAGATTTAATGACTGGTGTGTTCTGGAGATTGCTGCTGGAGAAATTTACAGAATGGGGCATTCCAGAGATTGCTGCTGGAGAGATTTAGTGAATGGGGTGTTCCAGAGCTTGCCGCTGTAGAGATGTACTGAGTAAAGTGTTCTGGAGATTGATTCTGGAAGGATTTACTGGGTGGAGTATTCCAGATATTAGTGCTGGAGAGATTTACTGAGTGGGGCATTCCAGAGATCGATCCTTGAGAAATTAACTGAGTGGAGAGTTCCAGAAATTGACTCTGGAGAGATTTGTTGAGCAGAGTTTTCCGAGGATCGCTGCTGGACAGATTTACTGTGTTAAGTGTTCCTGAGAATGAATCTGGAGACATTTACTGATGGTTTGTTCCGGAATTGGTTGTGGAGAGAGTTATTGAGTGGAGTTTTCCAGGGTTTGCTTCTAGAGAGTTTTACTGAGTAGAGCGCTCCGGAGAATGTTTTTGAGAGATTTAGTGTGTGGAGTGTTCCAGATTTGCTGCTGGAGAGATTTACTGAGTGAAATGTTCCTCTGACTGATGCTGGAGAGATTTATGAATGGAGACTTCTGATCATTGATTCTGGACAGATTTATTGAGTGGAGTGTTCCGGAGATTGCTGCTGGAAAGATCTACTGAGTGATGTGTTCTGGTCATTGATTCTGGAAATATTTGCTGAGTGGAGTGACCCAGATATTGCTGATGGAGATGTTTAATGACTGGTGTGTTCCGGAGATTGCTGCTGGAGAAACTTACTGAGTGAAATATTCCAGAGATTGATACCAGAGAGATTTATGAATGGAGTGTGCTGGACATTGATTCTGGAGAGATTTATTGAGTGGGGTGTTCTGGAGATTGATTCTGGAGAGATTTACTGAGTGCGGTGTTCCAGTGATAGCAGCTGGAGAGATTTAATGAGTGGGGTGTTCCAGCGATTGCAGATGGAGAGATTTAATGAGCGGTGCTTTGCAGAGTTTGCTGCTGGAGAGATTTACTGAGCGGAGTGTTCCAGAGAATGTTTTTGAGAGATTTTCTGAGTGGAGTGTTCCAGATTTGCTGCTGGAGAGATTTACTGAGTGAAATGTTCCAGAGATTGATGCCGGAGAGATTTATGAATGGAGTGTGTTGGACATTGATTCTGCAGAGATTTACTGAGTGGGGTGTTCCAGCGATTGCAGCTGGAGAGATTTACTGAGTGGGGTGTTCCAGTGATTGCAGCTGGAGAGATTTAATGAGCGGGGTGTTCCAGCGATTGCAGCTGGAGAGATTTAATGAGCGGGGCCTTGCAGAGATTGCTGCTGGAGAGATTTACTGAGCGGAGTGTTCCAGAGATTGCTGCTGGAGAGATTAACAAATGCAGTGTTCTGGAGATTGACTCTGGAGAGAGTTACTGAGTCGGGTGTTCGAGAGATTTCTGCTGGAGTGATTTACTGAGTGGAGTGTTGCCGATTAGCTGATGGAGAGATTTACTGAGTGGAGTGTTCCAGAGATTGATGCTGGAGAAATTTGCAAATGGACAGTTCTGGAGATTGATTCTGGAGAGATTTACTGAGTGGGGAGCTCCAGAGATTTCTGCTGGAGTGATTTACTGAGTGGAGTGTTCCAGTTTTGTTGCTGGAGAGATTTAGTGAGTGAAATGTTCCAGAGATTGATGCTAGAGAGATTTATGAATGGAGTGTTCTGGACATTGATCCTGTACAGATTTACTGAGTCGGATGTTCCAGAGATGGCTTCTGGAGAGACTTACTGAGTGCGGTATTCTGGACATTGATTCTGAAGAGATTCACTGAGTGGAGTGTTCTGTATTTTATTTCTGGAGAGAATTACTGAGTGGAGTGTTTCAGAGATTGTTGTTGGAGAAATCTAGTGAGTGGAGTGTTCCGGAGATTAATGCTGGAGAGAAGTGATGACTGGGGTGTTCCAGAGATTGCAGCTGGAGAGATTTACTGAGTGGGACATTCCTGAGATTGCAGCTGAAGAGATTTAGTGAGTGAAGCTTTTCAGATATTGCTGCTGTAGAGATTGAATGACTGGGGTTTTCCAGAGTTTGTTGCTGGAGAGATTTACTGAGTGGACTGTTCCACAGATTGATTCCAGAGAAATTAACTGAGTGTGGTTTTGCTGATCTTGATTCGGGAGAGATTTAATGAGTGGAGTGTTCCAGAGAATCTTCTGGACAGTTTTATGTATTGAGTGTTCTGGAGAGACTTACTGAGTGTGGTGTTCCAGAGGTTGATTCTGGAGAGATTTTTTGAGTGCGGCATTCTGGGCATTGACTCTGGACAAATGTACTGGTTGGAGTATTCCAGAGATTGCTGCTGGAATGCTTTACTGAGTGGTGTGTTACGGGAATTGTGTCTGGAGAGGTTTGTTGAGCGGAATGTTCCAGAGACTGCTGCTGGAGATATTTACTGACTGGTGTGATCCTGTAATTGATTCTGGAGAGAGTTATTGAGTGGGGTCTTGCAGAGTTTGCTGCAGGAGAGTTTTACTGAGAGAGTGTTCTGGAGATAGATTCTGGAGCGATTTCCTGAGCAAGGCATAGCCCAGATTGCTGCTGGAAAGATTTACAAAGTGGGGTGTTCCAGAGATTGATGCTGATTTGCAATTGGAGAGTTCTGGAGATTGCTGCAGTAGAGATTTACTGAGTGGGGTGTTCCAGCGATATTTTCTGCAGTGATTTACTGAGTGGAGTTTTCCAGATTTGCTGCTGGAGAGATTTACTGAGTGAAATGTTCCAGAGATTGATGCCTTAGAGATTTATGAATGGAGTGTTCTGATCATTGAATCTGGAGAGATATACTGATTGGGGTGTTCGAGAGATTGTTTTTGGAGACATTTACTGAGTGTGTTATTCTGGACATTGATTCTGGAGAGATTTACTGAGTGGGGTGTTCCAGCAATTGCAGCTGGAGAGATTTAATGAGCGGAGCTTTCCAGAGATTGCTGCTGGAGAGATTTACTGAGTGGAGTGTTCTGGTCATTGATTCTGGAAATATTTGCTGAGTGAAGTGATCCAGATATTGCTGCTGGAGTGATTTAATGACTGGTGTGTTCTGGAGATTGCTGCTGGAGAAATTTACTGAATGAGGCGTTCCAGAGATTGCTGCTGTAGAGATTTAGTAAATGGGGTGTTCCAGAGCTTGCCGCTGTAGAGATGTACTGAGTAAAGTGTTCTGGAGATTAATTCTGGGAAGATTTACTGGGTGGAGTATTCCAGATCTTGCTGCTGGAGAGATTTACTGAGTGGGGCATTCCAGAGATCGATCGATGAGAAATTAACTGAGTGGAGAGTTCCAGAAATTGACTCTGGAGAGATCTGTTGAGTGGAGTGTTCCGAGGATTGCTGCTGGACAGATTTACTGGGTTAAGTGTTCCTGAGATTGATTCTGGAGAAATTTACTGATGGTGTGTTCTGGATTTGGTTGTGGAGAGAGTTATTGAGTGGAGTCTTCCAGGGTTTGCTGCTAGAGAGTTTTACTGAGTAGAGTGCTCCGGAGAATGTCTTTGAGAGATTTAGTGAGTGGAGTGTTCCAGGTTTGCTGCTGGAGAGATTTACTGAGTGAAATGTTCCTCTGACTGATGCCAGAGAGATTTATGAATGGAGTGTTCTGATCATTGATTCTGGACAGATTTATTGAGTGGAGTGTTCCGGAGATTGCTGCTGGAAAGATCTACTGAGCGGCGTATTCTGGTGATCGATTCTAGAGATATTTACTGAGCGGAGGCCTCCAGATTTGGTGCTGGAGAGATTTATTGATTGGAGTTTTCCAGAGATTGATTTTGGAGAGCTTTTCTAATGCAGTGTTCTGGAGATCAATTTTGAAGATATTTACTGAGTGGGGCATTCCAAAGAACGATTTTAGAAGATTTACTGAGTGGGGCGTTCTGGCGAATGATTCTGGAGAGGTTAACTGAATAGGGCATTCCAGAGATTGTTGCCGGAAAGATTTACTGGGTGGGACATTCCAGAGATTGCTGCTGTAGAGATTTACTGAGTGAAGTGTTCTGGTCATTGATTCTGGAAATATTTGCTGAGTGAAGTGATCCAGATATTGCTGCTGGCAAGATTTAATGACTGGTTTGTTCTGGAGATTGCTGCTGGAGAAATTTACTGAGTGAAATGTTCCAGAGATTGATGCTGGATAGATTTATGAATGGAGTGTGCTGGACATTGATTAGAGATTTATTGAGTGGGGTGTTCTGGAGATTGATTCTGGAGAGATTTACTGAGTGGGGTGTTCCAGTGATTGAAGCTGGAGAGATTTAATGAGCGGGATGTTCCAACGATTGCAGCTGGAGAGATTTAATGAGCGGGGCTTTGCAGAGATTGTTGCTGGAGAGATTTACTGAGTTGAGTGTTCCGGAGATTGCTGCTGGAGAGATTAATAAATGCAGTGTTCTGGAGATTGTTTCTGGAGAGAGTTACTGAGTGGGGTGTTCGAGAGATTTCTGCTGGAGAGATTTACTGAGTGGAGTGTTCCAGTGATTGATGCTGGAGAAATTTGCAAATGGACAGTTCTGGAGATTGATTCTGGAGAGATTTACTGAGTGGGGTGTTCCAAAGATGGATTCTGGAGAGACTTACTCAGTGTGCTATTCTGGACATTGATTCTGAAGATTCACAGAGTGGAGTGTTATGGAGGTTGTTTCCAGAGAGAATTACTGAGTGCAGTGTTTCAGAGATTGTTGTTGGAGAGATCTAGTGAGTGGAGTGTTCTGGAGATTGATGCTGGAGAGATTTAATGACTGGGGTTTTCCAGAGATTGCAGCTGGAGAGATTTACTGAATGGAACGTTCCTGAGATTGCAGCTGGAGAGATTTAATGAGTGGAGCATTTCAGATATTGCTGCTGGAGATTTTTAATGACTGGGGTGTTCCAGAGTTTGTTGCTGGAGAGATTTACTGAGTGGACTGTTCCACAGATTGATTCCAGAGAAATTAACTGAGTGTGGTTTTGCTGATCTTGATTTGGGAGAGATTTAATGAGTGGAGTGCTCCAGAGATTCTTCTGGAGAGCTTTATGAATTGAGTGTTCTGGAGATTAATTGTGGTGAGACTTACTGAGTGTGGTGTTCCAGAGGTTGATTCTGGAGAGATTTACTGAGTGCAGCATTCTGGACAATGATTCTGGACAAATGTACTGGTTGGATTGTTCCACAGATTGCTGCTGAAATGCTTTACTGAGTGGTGTGTTATGGCAATTGTTTCTGAAGAGGTTTGTTGAGCGGAATGTTCCAGAGACTGCTGCTGGAGATATTTACTGACTGGTGTGATCCTGTGATTGCTGCTGGAGAGATTAACAAATGCAGTGTTCTGGAGATTGACTCTGGAGAGATTTACTGATTGGGGGGTTCGAGAGATTTCTGCTGGAGTGATTTACTGAGTGGAGCGTTCCAGATTTGCTGCTGGAGGAATTTACTGAGTGAAAGGTTCCAGAGATTGATGGCCGGAGAGATTTATGAATGGAGTGTTCTGATCATTGATTCTGGAGAGATTCATTGAGTGGAGAATTCCAGAGATTGCTGCTGGACAGATCTACTGAGCGGAGTGTTCTGGTGATTGATTCTGGAGAGCTTTACTGAGCGGAGTGCTCCAGATTTGCTGCTGGAGAGAGTTATTGATTGGAGTGTTCCAGAGATTGATGTTGGAGAGCTTTTCTAATGCAGTGTTCTGGAGATTCATTTTGAAGATATTTACTGAGTGGAGCATTCCAAAGAACGATTCTGGAAGATTTAATGAGTGAGGCGTTCTGGCGAATGATTCTGGAGAGGTTAACTGAATGGGGCATTCCAGAGATTGCTGCTGTAGAGATTTACTGAGTGAAGTGTTCTGGTCATTGATTCTGGAAATATTTGCTGAGTGAAGTGATCCAGATATTGCTGCTGGAGAGATTTAATGACTGGTGTGTTCTGGAGATTGCTGCTGGAGAAATTTACTGAATGGGGCGTTCCAGAGATTGCCGCTGTAGAGATGTACTGAGCACAGTGTTCTGGAGATTGATTCTGGAAAGATTTACTGGGTGGAGTATTCCAGATCTTGCTGCTGGAGAGATTTACTGAGTGGGGCATTCCAGAGATTGATCCTTGAGAAATTAACTGAGTGGAGAGTTCCAGAAATTGACTCTGGAGAGATTTGTTGAGTGGATTGTTCCGAGGATTGCTGCTGGACAGATTTACTGGGTTAAGTGTTCCTGAGATTGATTCTGGAGACATTTACTGATGGTGTGTTCCGGAACTGGTTGTGGAGAGAGTTATTGAGTGGAGTCTTCCAGGGTTTGCTGCTAGAGATTTTTACTGAGTAGAGTGCTCCGGAGAATGTTTTTGAGAGATTTAGTGAGTGGATTGTTCCAGATTTGCTGCTGGAGAGATTTGCTGAGTGAAATGTTCCAGTGACTGATGCTGGAGAGATTTATGAATGGAGTCTTCTGATCATTGATTCTGGACAGATTTATTGAGTGGAGTGTTCCGGAGATTGCTGCTGGAAAGATCTACTGAGCGGAGTGTTCTGGTGATCGATTCTAGAGACATTTACTGAGCGGAGTCCTCCAGATTTGCTGCTGGAGAGATTTATTGATTGGAATTTTCCAGAGATTGATGTTGGAGAGCTTTTCTTATGCAGTGTTCTGGAGATCAATTTTGAAGATATTTACTGAGTGGGGCATTCCAAAGAAGGACTCTCGAAGATTTACTGAGTTGGATGTTCTGGCGAATGATTCTGGAGATGTTAACTGAATGGGGCATTCCAGGGATTGTTGCCGGAAAGATTTACTGGGTGGGACATTCCAGAGATTGCTGCTACAGAGATTTACTGAGTGAAGTGTTCTGGTCATTGATTCTGGAAATATTTGCTGAGTGGAGTTATCCAGATGTTGCTGATGGAGATATTTAATGACTGGTGTGTTCTGGAGATTGCTGCTGGAGAAATTTACTGAGTGAAATGTTCCAGAGAATGATGCCGGAGAGATTTATGAATGGAGTGTGCTGGACATTGATTCTGGAGAGATTTATTGAGTGGGGTGTTCTGAAGATTGATTCTGGAGAGATTTACTGAGTGGAGTGTTCCAGTGATTGCAGCTGGAGAGATTTAATGCGCAGGATGTTCCAGCGATTGCAGCTGGAGAGATTTAATGAGCGGGGCTTTGCAGAGATTGCTGCTGGAGAGATTTACTGAGCTGAGTGTTCCAGAGATTGATGCTGGAGAAATTTGCAAATGGACAGTTCTGGAGATTGATTCTGGAGAGATTTACTGAGTGGGGTGTTCCAGAGATTTCTGCTGGAGTGATTTACTGAGTGGAGTGTTCCAGTTTTGTTGCTGGAGAGATTTACTGAGTGAAATGTTCCAGAGATTGATGCCAGGGAGATTTATGAATGGAACGTTCTGGACATTGATTCTGTACAGATTTACTGAGTGGGATGTTCCAGAGATGGATTCTGGAGAGATTTACTGAGTGGGGCATTCCAGAGAGGGATTCTGGAGAGACTTACTGAGTGCGGTATTCAGGACATTGATTCTGAAGATTCACTGAGTGGATTGTTATGGAGGTTGTTTCCAGAGAGAATTACTGAGTGGAGTGTTTCAGAGATTGTTGTTGGAGAGATCTAGTGAGTGGAGTGTTCCGGAGATTGATGCTGGAGAGATTTAATGACTGGGGTGTTCCAGAGATTGCAGCTGGAGAGATTTACTGAATGGGATGTTCCTGAGATTGCAGCTGGAGAGATTTAATGAATGGAGCATTTCAGATATTGCTGCTGGAGAGATTTCATGACTGGGGTGTTCCAGAGTTTGTTGCTGGAGAGATTTACTGAGTGGACTGTTCCACAGATTGATTCTAGAGAAATTAACTGAGTGTGGTTTTGCTGATCTTGATTCGGGAGAGATTTAAAGAGTGGAGTTTTCCAGAGATTCTTCTGGAGAGATTAATGAATTGAGTGTTCTGGAGATTAATTCTGGAGAGACTTACTGAGTGTGGTGTTCCAGAGGTTGATTCTGGAGAGATTTACTGAGTGAAATGTTGCAGTGACTGATGCCGGAGAGATTTATGAATGGAGTGTTCTGATCATTGATTCTGGAGAGATTTATTGAGTGGAGTGTTCCGGAGATTGCTGCTGGAGAGATTAATAAATGCAGTGTTCTAGAGATTGATTCTGGAGAGAGTTACTGAGTCGGGTGTTCGAGAGATTTCTGCTGGAGTGATTTACTGAGTGTAGTGTTCCCGATTAGCTGATGGAGAGATTTACTGAATGGAGTGTTCCAGTGATTGATGCTGGAGAAATTTGCAAATGGACAGTTCTGGAGATTGATTCTGGAGAGATTTACTGAGTGGGGTGTTCCAGAGATGGATTCTGGAGAGACTTACTGAGTGTGCTATTCTGTACATTGATTCTGAAGATTCACAGAGTGGAGTGTTATGGAGGTTGTTTCCAGAGAGAATTACTGAGTGGAGTGTTTCAGAGATTGATGTTGGAGAGATCTAGTGAGTGGAGTATTCTGGAGATTGATGCTGGAGAGATTTAATGACTGGGGTTTTCCAGAGATTGCAGCTGGAGAGATTTACTGAATGGGGTGTTCCAGAGATATTTTCTGGAGCGATTTGCTGAGTGGAGTGTTCCAGATTTGCTGCTGGAGAGATTTACTGAGTGACATGTTCCAGAGATTGATGCCTGAGAGATTTATGAATGGAGTGTTCTGATCATTGATTCTGGAGAGATATACTGATTGGGGTGTTCCAGAGATTGTTTCTGGAGCGATTTATTGAGTGTGGTATTCTGGACATTGATTCTGGAGAGATTTACTGAGTGGGGTGTTCCAGCGATTGCAGCTGGAGAGTTTTAAAGAGTGGAGCTTTCCAGAGATTGCTGTTGGCGAGATTTATGGAGTGAAGTGTTCTGGAGATTGCTGCTGGAGAGATTAACAAATGCAGTGTTCTGGAGATTGATTCTGGAGAGAGTTCCTGAGTGGGGTGTTCGAGAGATTTCTGCTGGAGAGATCTACTGAGCGGTGTGTTCTCGTGATTGATTCTGGAGAGATTTACTGAGTGGAGTGCTCCAGATTTGCTGCTGGAGAGATTTATTGATTGGAGTTTTCCAGAGATTGATGTTGGAGGGCTTTTCTAATGCAGTCTTCTGGAGATCAATTTTGAAGATATTTACTGAGTGGGGCATTCCAAAGAACGATTTTAGAAGATTTACTGAATGGGGCGTTCTGGCGAATGATTCTGGAGAAGTTAACTGAATGGGGCATTCCAGAGATTGCTGCTGGAAAGATTTACTGTGTGGGACATTTCAGAGATTGCTGCTGTAGAGATGTAGTGAAGTGTTCTGGTCATTGAATCTGGTAATACTTGCTGAGTGAAGTGATCCAGATATTGCTGCTGGAGAGGTTTAATGACTGGTGTGTTCTGGAGATTGCTGCTGGAGACATTTACTGAATGGGGCATCCCAGAGATTGCTGCTGGAGAGATTTAGTGAATGGGGTGTTCCAGAGCTTGCCGCTATAGAGATGTACTGAGTAAAGTGTTCTAGAGATTTATTCTGGAAAGATTTACTGGGTGGAGTATTCCAGATATTGATCCTGGAGCGATTTACTGAGTGGGGCGTTCCAGAGATCGATCCTGGAGAAATTAAGTGAGTGGAGAGTTCCAGAAATTGACTCTGGAGAGATTTGTTGAGCGGAGTGTTCTGAGTGTTGCTGCTGGACAGATTTACTGGGTTACGTGTTCCTGAGATTGATTCTGGAGAGATTTACTGATGATGTTTTCCGGAATTGGTTGTGGAAAGAGTTATTGAGTGGAATCTTCCAGGGTTTGCTGCTAGAGCGTTTTACTGAGTAGAGTGCTCCGGAGAATGTTTTTGAGAGATTTAGTGAGTGGAGTGTTCCAGATTTGCTGCTGGAGAGATTTACTGAGTGAAATGTTCCAGAGATTGATGTCGGAGAGATTTATGAATGGAGTGTTCTGGACGTTGATTCTGGAGAGATTTACTGAGTGGGGTGTTCCAATGATTACAGCTGGAGAGTTTTAATGAGTGGGGTGTTCCAGCGATTGCAACTGGAGAGATTTAATGAGCGGGGCTTTGCAGAGATTGCTGCTGGAGAGATTTACTGAGCGGAGTGTTCCGTGATTGCTGCTGCAGAGATTAATAAATGCAGTGTTCTGGAGATTGATTCTGGAGAGAGTTACTGAGTGGGGTGTTCCAGAGATTTCTGCTGGACTGATTTACTGAGTGGAGTGTTCCCTATTAGCAGATGGAGAGATTTACTGAGTGGAGTGTTTCAGACATTGATGCTGGAGAAATTTGCAAATGGACAGTTCTGGAGATTGATTCTGGGGAGATTTACTGAGTGGGGTGTTCCAGAGATGGATTCTAGAGAGACTTACTGAGTGTGCTATTCTGGACATTGATTCTGAAGATTCACAGAGTGGAATGTTATGGAGGTTGTTTCCAGAGAGAATTACTGAGTGGAGTGTTTCAGAGATTGTTGTTGGAGAGATCTAGTGAGTGGAGTGTTCCGGAGATTGATGCTGGAGAGATTTACTGAATGGGACGTTCCTGAGATTGCAGCTGGAGAGATTTAATGAGTGGATCATTTCAGATATTGCTGCTGGAGAGATTTAATGACTGGGGTGTTCCAGAGTTTGTTGCTGGAGAGATTTACTGAGTGGACTGTTCCACAGATTGATTCCAGAGAAATTAACTGAGTGTGGTTTTGCTGATCTTGATTCGGGAGAGATTTAATGAGTGGAGTGCTCCAGAGATTCTTCTGTAGAGATTTATTAATTGAGAGTTCTGTAGATTAATTGTGGTGAGACTTACTGAGTGTGGTGTTCCAGAGGTTGATTCTGGAGGGATTTACTGAGTGCAGCATTCTGGAAATTGATTCTGGACAAATGTCCTGGTTGGATTGTTCCAGAGATTGCTGCTGGAATGCTTTACTGTGTGGTGTGTTACGGGAATTGTTTCTGGAGAGGTTTGTTGAGCGGAATGTTCCAGAGACTGCTCCTGGAGATATTTACTGACTGGTGTGATCCTGTGATTGCTGCTGGAGAGATTAACAAATGCAGTGTTCTGGAGATTGATTCTGGAGAGAATTACTGATCGGGGTGTTCGAGAGATTGCTGCTGGAGAGATTTACTGAGCGGAGTGCTCCAGATTTGCTGCTGGAGAGATTTATTGATTAGAGTTTTCCAGAGATTGATGTTGGAGAGCTTTTCTAATGCAGTGTCCTGGAGATTCATTTTGAAGATATTTACTGAGTGGAGCATTCCAAAGAATGATTCTAGAAGATTTAATGAGTGGGGCGTTCTGGCAAATGATTCTGGAGAGGTTAACTGAATGGGGCATTCCAGAGATTGCTGCTGTAGAGATTTACTGAGTGAAGTGTTCTGGTCATTGATTCTGGAAATATTTGCTGAGTGAAGTGATCCAGATATTGCTGCTGGAGAGGTTTAATGACTGGTGTGTTCTGGAGATTGCTGCTGGAGAAATTTACTGAATGGGGCGTTCCAGAGATTGCTGCTGGAGAGATTTAGTAAATGGGGTGTTCCAGAGCTTGCCGCTGTAGAGATGTACTGAGTAAAGTGTTCTGGAGATTGATTCTGGAAAGATTTACTGGGTGGAGTATTCCAGATCTTGCTGCTGGAGAGATTTACTGAGTGGGGCATTCTAGAGATCCATCCTTGAGAAATTAACTGAGTGGAGAGTTCCAGAAATTGACTCTGGAGAGATTTCTTGAGTGGAGTGTTCTGTGGATTGTGGATGGAAAGATTTAGTGTGTTAAGTGTTCCTCAGATTGATTCTGGAGAAATTTACCGATGGTGTGTTCCGGAATTGGTTGTGGAGAGAGTTATTGAGTGGAGTATTCCAGGGTTTGATGCTAGAGCGTTTTACTGAGTAGAGTACTCCCTGAGTAGAGAATGTTTTTGAGAGATTTAGTGAGTGGAGTTCTCCAGATTTGCTGCTGGAGAGATTTACTGAGTGGACTGTTCCACAGATTGATTCCAGAGAAATTAACTGAGTGTGGTTTTGCTGATCTTGATTAGGGAGAGATTTAATGAGTGGAGTGCTCCAGCGATTTTTCTGGAGAGCTTTATGAATTGAGTGTTCTGTAGATTAATTGTGGTGAGACTTACTGAGTGTGGTGTTCCAGAGGTTGATTCTGGGGAGATTTACTGAGTGCGGCGTTCTGGACATTGATTCTGGACAAATGTACTGTTTGGATTGTTCCAGAGATTGCTGCTGGAATGCTTTACTGAGTGGTGTGTTATGGGAATTGTTTCTGGAGAGGTTTGTTGGGCAGAATGTTCCAGAGACTGCTGCTGGAGATATTTACTGAATGGTGTGATCCTGTGATTGCTGCTGGAGAGATTAACAAATGCAATGTTCTGGAAATTGATTCTGGAGAGAATTACTGATTGGGGTGTCCGAGAGATTTCTGCTGGAGTGATTTACTGAGTGGAGCATTCCAGATTTGGTGCTGGAGAGATTTACTGAGTAGGGTGTTCTGGAGATAGATTCTGGAGGGATCTCCTGAGCAAGGCATAGCAGAAATTGCTGCTGGAAAGATTTACTGAGTGGGGTGTTCCAGAGATTGATGCTGGAGAGACTTGCAAATGGGGAGTTCTGGCGATTGATTCTGGAGAGATTTACTGAGTGGCGTGTTCCAGAGATATTTTGTGGAGCGATTTACTGAGTGGAGTGTTCCAGATTTGCTGCTGGAGGGATTTACTGAGTGAAATGTTCCAGAGATTGATGCCTGAGAGATTTATGAATGGAGTGTTCTGATCATTGATTCTGGAGAGATATACTGATTGGGGAGTTCCAGAGATTGTTTCTGGAGAGATTTACTGAGTGTGGTATTCTGGACATTGATTCTGGAGCGATTTACTGAGTGGGGTGTTCCAGTGATTGCAGCTGGAGAGATTTAAAGAGCAGAGCTTTCCAGAGATTGCTGTTGGCGAGATTTATGGAGTGGAGTGTTCTGGAGATTGCTGCTGGAGAGATTTACTGAGCGGAATGTTCCAGAGATTGATGCCTGAGAGATTTATGAATGGAGTGTTCTGATCATTGATTCTGGAGAGATATACTGATTGGGGTGTTCCAGAGATTGTTTCTGGAGAGATTTACTGAGTGTGGTATTCTGGACATTGATTCTGGAGAGATTTACTGAGTGGGGTGTTCCAGCGATTGCAGCTGGAGAGATTTAATGAACGGAGCTTTCCAGAGATTGCTGTTGGCGAGATTTATGGAGTGGAGTGTTCTGGAGATTGCTGCTGGAGAGATTAACAAATGCAGTGTTCTGGAGATTGATTCTGGAGAGAGTTCCTGAGTGGGGTGTTCGAGAGATTTCTGCTGGAGAGATCTACTGAGCGGAGTGTTCTGGTGATTGATTCTGCAGAGATTTACTGAGTGGAGTGCTCCAGATTTGCTGCTGGAGAGATTTATTGATTGGAGTTTTCCAGAGATTGATGTTGGAGAGCTTTTCTAATGCAGCCTTCTGGAGATCAATTTTGAAGATATTTACTGATTGGGGCATTCCAAAGAACGATTCTAGAAGATTTACTGAGTGGAGCTTTCTGGCGAATGATTCTGGAGAAGTTAACTGAATGGGGCATTGCAGAGATTGCTGCTGGAAAGATTTACTGTGTGGGACATTCCAGAGATTACTGCTGTAGAGATGTAGTGAAGTGTTCTGGTCATTGATTCTGGAAATATTTGCTGAGTGAAGTGATCCAGATATTGCTGCTGGAGAGGTTTAATGACTGGTGTGTTCTGGAGATTGCTGCTGGAGCGATTTAGTGAATGGGGTGTTCCAGAGCTTGCCGCTATAGAGATGTACTGAGTAAAGTGTTCTAGAGATTTATTCTGGAAAGATTTACTGGGTGGAGTATTCCAGATATTGCTGCTGGAGCGTTTTACTGAGTGGGGCGTTCCAGAGTTCGATCCTGGAGAAATTAAGTGAGTGGAGAGTTCCAGAAATTGACTCTGGAGAGATTTGTTGAGCGGAGTGTTCTGAGTATTGCTGCTGGACAGATTTACTGGGTTACGTGTTCCTGAGATTGATTCTGGAGAGATTTACTGATGGTGTGTTCCGGAATTGGTTGTGGAAAGAGTAATTGAGTGGAGTCTTCCGGGGTTTGCTGCTAGAGAGTTTTACTGAGTAGAGTGCTCCGGAGAATGTTTTTGAGAGATTTAGTGAGTGGAGTGTTCCAGATTTGCTGCTGGAGAGATTTACTGAGTGAAATGTTCCAGAGATTGATGTCGGAGAGATTTATGAATGGAGTGTGCTGGACGTTGATTCTGGAGAGATTTACTGAGTGGGGTGTTCCAATGATTACAGCTGGAGAGTTTTAATGAGTGGGGTGTTCCAGCGATTGCAACTGGAGAGATTTAATGAGCGGGGCTTTGCAGAGATTGCTGCTGGAGAGATTTACTGAGCGGAGTGTTCCGTGATTGCTGCTGCAGAGATTAATAAATGCAGTATTCTGGAGATTGATTCTGGAGAGAGTTACTGAGTGGGGTGTTCCAGAGATTTCTGCTGGCGTGATTTACTGAGTGGAGTGTTCCCTATTAGCTGATGGAGAGATTTACTGAGTGGAGTGTTCCATCCATTGATGCTGGAGAAATTTGCAAATGGACAGTTCTGGAGATTGATTCTGGAGAGATTTACTGAGTGGGGTGGTCCAGAGATGGATTCTGGAGAGACTTACTGAGTGTGCTATTCTGGACATTGATTCTGAAGATTCACAGAGTGGAATGTTATGGAGGTTGTTTCCAGAGGGAATTACTGAGTGGAGTGTTTCAGAGATTGTTGTTGGAGAGATCTAGTGAGTGGAGTGTTCCGGAGATTGATGCTGGAGAGATTTCATGACTGGGGTTTTCCAGAGATTGCAGCTGGAGAGATTTACTGAATGGGATGTTCCTGAGATTGCAGCTGGAGAGATTTAATGAGTGGAGCATTTCAGATATTGCTGCTGGAGATTTCTAATGACTGGGGTGTTCCAGAGTTTGTTGCTGGAGAGATTTACTGAGTGGACTGTTCCACAGATTGATTCCAGAGAAATTAACTGAGTGTGGTTTTGCTGATCTTGATTCGGGAGAGATTTAATGAGTGGAGTGCTCCAGAGATTCTTCTGGACAGCTTTATGCATTGAGTGTTCTGTAGATTAATTGTGGTGAGACTTACTGAGTGTGGTGTTCTAGAGGTTGATTCTGGAGAGATTTACTGAGTGCAGCATTCTGGACATTGATTCTGGACAAATGTACTGGTTGGATTGTTCCACAGATTGCTGCTGGAATGCTTTACTGAGTGGTGTGTTACGGGAATTGTTTCTGGAGAGGTTTGTTGAGCGGAATGTTCCAGAGACTGCTGCTGGAGATATTTACTGACTGGTGTGATCCGTGATTGCTGCTGGAGAGATTAACAAATGCAGTGTTCTGGAGATTGATTCTGGAGAGAGTTACTGATTGGGGTGTTCGAGAGATTTCTGCTGGATTGATTTACTGAGTGGAGTGTTCCCGATTAGCTGATGGAGAGATTTACTGAGTGGAGTGTTTCAGACATTGATGCTGGAGAAATTTGCAAATGGACAGTTCTGGAGATTGATTCTGGAGAGATTTACTGAGTGGGGTGTTCCAGAGATGGATTCTGGAGAGACTTACTGATTGTGCTATTCTCTACATTGATTCTGAAGATTCACAGAGTGGAATGTTATGGAGGTTGTTTCCAGAGAGAATTACTGAGTGGAGTGTTTCAGAGATTGTTGTTGGAGAGATCTAGTGAGTGGAGTGCTCCAGATTTGCTGCTGGAGAGATTTATTGATTGGAGTTTTCCAGAGATTGATGTTGGAGAGCTTTTCTAATGCAGTGTTCTGGAGATTCATTTTGAAGATATTTACTGAGTGGAGCATTCCAAAGAACGATTCTAGAAGATTTAATGTGTGGGGCGTTCTGGCGAATGATTCTGGAGAGGTTAACTGAATGGGGCTTTCCAGATATTGCTGCTGTAGAGATTTACTGAGTGAAGTGTTCTGGTCATTGATTATGGAAATATTTGCTGAGTGAAGTGATCCTGATATTGCTGCTGGAGAGATTTAATGACTGGTGCATTCCAGAGATAGCTGCTGGAGAGATTTAATGACTGGGGTGCTCCAGAGATTGCTGCTGGAGAGATTTATGAATGGTGAGTTCTGGAGATTGATTCTTGAGTTATTTACTGAGTAAGGTGTTCCAGAGATTGATTCTGGAGAGCATTACAAATGGGATTTTCTGGAGATTGATTGTGGAAAGATTTACTGAGTTGGTGGTCCAGAGATTGTTGCTGGAGTGATTTACTGAGTGGAGGTTTCCAGATTTGCTTCTGGAGAGATTGACTGAATGGGGTGTTCCAAAGATTGATTCTGGACAGATTCACTGAGTGGAGTGTTCTGGACATTGATTCTGGACAGATTCACTGAGTGGAGTCTTCTGGAGATGGTTTCTGGAGAGATTTACTGATTGGAGTTTTCCAGAGATTACTGCTGGAGAGATTTAGTGAGTGGAGTGTTCAGGAGATTGATTCTGGAGAGATTTATTGAGTGAAGTGTTCCTGAGATTGCTGCTGAGGAGATTTATTGAGTGCTGAGTTCCAGACGTTGATGCTGGAGAGATTCACAAATGGAGTGTTCTAGAGATTGATTCTTGAGTTAATTACTGAGTGGGGTGTTCCAGAGATTGATTGTGTAGAGATTTACAAATGGAGTGTTCCGGAGGTTGATTCTGGAGAGATTTACTGAGTGGGAGTTCCAGAGATTGTTGCTGGAGTGATTTACGAATGGATATTTGTACAGATTAATTCTTGAGTTGTTTACTATGTGGGGTGTTCCAGAGATTGATTCTGGAGTGATTTACTGAGTGCAGCATTCTGGACATTGATTCAGGAGAGATATACTGGTTGGAGTGTTCCAGAGATGGCTGCTGGAGGGATTTACCTAGTGGGACATTCCAGAGTTTGCTGCTGGAGAGATTTAATGAGTGGTGCATTCCAGATATATCTGCTGGAGAGATTTAATTACTGAGGTGTTCCAGAGATTGATTTTGAAGAGATTTGTGGAGTGGGGTGTTGCAGAGATTGCTGCAGGAGAGATTTCCTGTGTGGAGTGTTCTGCAGATTGCAGCTGGAGAGATTTACTGAGTGGTGTGTTCCAGAGTTGCTGCTGGAGAGATTTAGTGAGTGGAGAGTTCCAGAGATTGATGCTGGAGAGATTTAATGACTGGGGTGCTCCAGCAATTGCTGCTGCAGAGATTTAATGACTGCGGTGCTCCAGAGATTACTGCTGCAGAGATTTAATGATGAGGGTGTTCCAGAGATTGCTGCTGAAGTGATTTACTGATTGGAGGGTTCCAGATTTGCTGCTGGAGAGATTTACTGAGTGGTGTGTTCTGGACATTGATTCTGGACAGATTCACTGAGTGGAGTGTTCTGGAGATTGTTTCTGGAGAGATTTACTGATTGGACTTTTTCCAGAGATTGCTGCTGGAGAGATTTAGTGAGTGGAGTGTTTCTGGAGATTGATGCTGGAGAGATTTACAAATGGATTGTTCTACAGATTGATTCTTCAGTTGTTTACTATGTGGGATGTTCCAGAGATTGATTCTGGAGAGATTTACTGAGTGCAGCATTCTGGAAATTGATCCAGGTGAGATATACTGGTTGGAGTGTTCCAGAGATGGCTGCTGGAGGGATGTACCTAGTGGGACATTCCAGAGATTGCTGCTGGAGAGATTTAATGAGTGGGGCATTCCAGATATATCTGCTGGAGAGATTTAATTACTGGGGTGTTCCAGAGATTGATGCTGAAGAAATTTATGTAGTGGGGTGTTGCAGAGATTGCAGCTGGGGAGATTTACTGTGTGCTGTGTTCTGGAGATTGCAGCTGGAGAGATTTACTGAGTGGTGTGTTCCAGAGTTGCTGCTGGAGATATTTAGTGAGAGGATAGTTCCAGAGTTTGATGCTGGAGAGATTTATGAATGGTATGTACTGGACATTGATTCTGCAGAGATTTATTGAGTGGGGTGTTCCAGAGATTGATTCTGGAGAGATTTATTGAGCAGAGTGTTCCAGAGACGGCTGCTGGAGATACTTGCTGACTGGAGTTTCCTGTGAGTGCTTCTGGAGAAATTTATTGAGTCGCTTGTGGATGAGATTGCTGCTGGAGCGATTTACTGAGTTGAGTGTTCAGGAGATTGATTCTGGAGGGATTTACTGAGCGGCGCATTCCAGAGATTGCTGCTGGAAAGATTTACTGAGTGTGAAACTCCAGAAATTGGTGCTGGACAGATTTACTGAGTAGGGCATTCTAGAGATTGCTGCGGTAGAGTTTAACTGAGTGGAGTGTTCTTGAGATTGCTGCTGGACAGGTTTACTGAGTGGGATGTTGCGGAGCTTGATTCTGGAGAGATTTATTGAGTGGAGTGTACCGGAGATTGCTGCTGGAGAGATGAACTGAGTGGAGTGTTTTGGCGATTGATTCTGGAGAAATTTACTGAGTGGAGTGTTCCAGATTTGCTGCTGGATTTATTGAGTGCAGTGTTCCAGAGATTGATGTTTGGAGAGATTTACTAATGCAGTGTTCCGGGGCTCAATTGTGGAGAGATTTACTGAGTGGGGCAATCCAGAGAATGATTTTGAAGATTTACTGAGTGGGGTGTTCTGGAGATTGATTCGGGAGAGATTTATTGAATGAGGCGTCCCAGAGATTGCTACTGGAAAGATTTACTGGGTGGGACATTCCAGAGATTGCTGCTGTGGCGATTTACTGTGTGAAGTGTTCTGGATATTGATTCAGGAATTATTTACTGAGTGGAATGATCCAGATGCTGCTGCTGGAGATGTTTAATAACTGGGCTGTTTCAGAGTTTGCTGCAGGAGAGATTTACTGAGTGGTGCGTTCCAGAGATAGCTGCTGGAGAGATTTAATGACTGGGGTGCTCCAGAGATTGCTGCTGGAGAGATTTATGAATGGTGAGTTCTGGAGATTGATTCTTGAGTTATTTACTGAGTGGGGTGTTCCAGAGATTGACTCTGGAGAGATTTACCAATGGGATTTTCTGGAGATTGATTGTGGAGAGATTTACTGAGTGGGTGTTCCAGAGATTGATTGTGGAGAGATTTACTGAGTGGAGGTTTCCAGATGTTCTTGTGGAGAGATTGACTGAATGGGGTGTTCCAAAGATTGATTCTGGAGAGATTTACTGAGTGCGGCATTCTGGACATCTGTCATTCTGGACAGATTCACTGAGTGAAGTGTTCTGGAGATGGTTTCTGGAGAGATTTACTGATTGGAGTTTTCCAGAGATTACTGCTGGAGAGGTTTAGTGAGTGGAGTGTTTCCGGAGATTGATGCTGCAGAGATTTCCTGAGTGAAGTGTTCAGGAGATTGATTCTGGAGAGATTTATTGAGTGGAGTGTTCCTGAGATTGCTGTTGAGGAGATTTATTGAGTGCTGAGTTCCAGAGGTTGATGCTGGAGAGATTCACGAATGGAGAGTTCCAGAGATTGATTCTTGAGTTACTTACTGAGTGGGTTGTTCCATAGATTGATTGTGTAGAGATTTACAAATGGAGTGTTCCGGAGGTTGATTCTGGAGAGATTTACTGATTGGGTGTTACAGAGATTGCTGCTGGAGTGATTTAGTGAGTGGAGTGTTTCTGGAGATTGATGCTGGAGAGATTTACAAATGGATTGTTCTACAGATTGATTCTTCAGTTGTTTACTATGTGGGATGTTCCAGAGATTGATTCTGGAGAGATTGACTGAGTGCAGCATTCTGGAAATTGATCCAGGTGAGATATACTGGTTGGAGTGTTCCAGAGATGGCTGCTGGAGGGATTTACCTAGTGGGACATTCCAGAGATTGCTGCTGGAGAGATTTAATGAGTGGGGCATTCCAGATATATCTGCTGGAGAGATTTAATTACTGGGGTGTTCCAGAGATTGATGCTGAAGAAATTTATGTAGTGGGGTGTTGCAGAGATTGCAGCTGGGGAGATTTACTGTGTGCTGTGTTCTGGAGATTGCAGCTGGAGAGATTTACTGAGTGGTGTGTTCCAGAGTTGCTGCTGGAGATATTTAGTGAGAGGATAGTTCCAGAGTTTGATGCTGGAGAGATTTATGAATGGTATGTACTGGACATTGATTCTGCAGAGATTTATTGAGTGGGGTGTTCCAGAGATTGATTCTGGAGAGATTTATTGAGCAGAGTGTTCCAGAGACGGCTGCTGGAGATACTTGCTGACTGGAGTCTCCTGTGAGTGCTTCTGGAGAAATTTATTGAGTCGCTTGTGGAGGAGATTGCTGCTGGAGAGATTTACTGAGTTGAGTGTTCAGGAGATTGATTCTGGAGGGATTTACTGAGCGGCACATTCCAGAGATTGCTGCTGGAAAGATTTACTGAGTGGGAAACTCCAGAGATTGGTGCTGGACAGATTTACTGAGTAGGGCATCCTAGAGATTGCTGCGGTAGAGATTAACTGAGTGGAGTGTTCTTGAGATTGCTGCTGGACTGGTTTACTGAGTGGGATGTTGCAGAGATTGATTCTGGAGAGATTAATTGAGTGGAGTGTACCGGAGATTGCTGCTGGAGAGATGAACTGAGTGGAGTGTTTTGGTGATTGATTCTGGTGAGATTTACTGAGAGAAGTGTTCAGGAGATTGATTCTGGAGGGATTTACTGAGCAGCACATTCCTGAGATTGCTGCTGGAAAGATTTACTGAGTGTGAAACTCCAGAAATTGGTGCTGGACAGATTTACTGAGTAGGGCATTCTAGAGATTGCTGCGGTAGAGATTAATTGAATGGAGTGTTCTTGAGATTGCTGCTGGACAGGTTTACTGAGTGGGATGTTGCGGAGATTGTTTCGGGAGAGATTAATTGAGTGGAGTGCACCGGAGATTGCTGCTGGAGAGATGAACTGAGTGGAGTGTTTTGGCGATTGATTTTGGAGAAATTTACTGAGTGGAGTGTTCCACATTTGCTGCTGGATTTAATGAGTGGGTGTTCCAGAGATTGATTCTGGAGATGTTTATTGAGCAGAGTGTTCCAGACACGGCTGCTGGAGATACTTGCCTTCTGGATTTTCCTGTGAGTGCTTCTGGAGAAATTTATTGTGTGGCTTGTGTAGGAGATTGCTGCTGGAGAGATTTACTGAGTGGAGTGTTCAGGAGATTGATTCTGGAGGGATTTACTGAGCGGCACATTCCAGAGATTGCTGCTGGAAAGATTTACTGAGAGGGAAACTCCAGAGATTGGTGCTGGACAGATTTACTGAGTAGGGCATCCTAGAGATTGCTGCGGTAGAGATTAACTGAGTGGAGTGTTCTTGAGATTGCTGCTGGACAGGTTTACTGAGTGGGATGTTGCGGAGCTTGATTCTGGAGAGATTTATTGAGTGGAGTGTACCGGAGATTGCTGCTGGAGAGATGAACTGAGTGGAGTGTTTTGGCGATTGATTCTGGAGAAATTTACTGAGTGGAGTGTTCCAGATTTGCTGCTGGATTTATTGAGTGCAGTGTTCCAGAGATTGATGTTTGGAGAGATTTACTAATGCAGTTTTCCGGGGATCAATTGTGGAGAGATTTACTGAGTGGGGCAATCCAGAGAATGATTTTGAAGATTTACTGAGTGGGGTGTTCTGGAGATTGATTCGGGAGAGATTTATTGAATGAGGCGTCCCAGAGATTGCTACTGGAAAGATTTACTGGGTGGGACATTCCAGAGATTGCTGCTGTGGCGATTTACTGTGTGAAGTGTTCTGGATATTGATTCAGGAATTATTTACTGAGTGGAATGATCCAGATGCTGCTGCTGGAGATGTTTAATAACTGGGCTGTTTCAGAGTTTGCTGCAGGAGAGATTTACTGAGTGGAGTGTTCAGGAGATTGATTCTGGAGGGATTTACTGAGCGGCACATTCCAGAGATTGCTGCTGGAAAGATTTACTGAGAGGGAAACTCCAGAGATTGGTGCTGGACAGATTTACTGAGTAGGGCATCCTAGAGATTGCTGCGGTAGAGATTAACTGAGTGGAGTGTTCTTGAGATTGCTGCTGGACAGGTTTACTGAGTGGGATGTTGCGGAGCTTGATTCTGGAGAGATTTATTGAGTGGAGTGTACCGGAGATTGCTGCTGGAGAGATGAACTGAGTGGAGTGTTTTGGCGATTGATTCTGGAGAAATTTACTGAGTGCAGTGTTCCAGATTCGCTGCTGGATTTATTGAGTGCAGTGTTCCAGAGATTGATGTTTGGAGAGATTTACTAACGCAGTGTTCCGGGGATCAATTGTGGAGAGATTTACTGAGTGGGGCAATCCAGAGAATGATTTTGAAGATTTACTGAGTGGGGTGTTCTGGAGATTGATTCGGGAGAGATTTATTGAATGAGGTGTTCCAGAGATTGCTACTGGAAAGATTTACTGGGTGGGACATTCCAGAGATTGCTGCTGTGGCGATTTACTGTGTGAAGTGTTCTGGATATTGATTCAGGAATTATTTACTGAGTGGAATGATCCAGATGCTGCTGCTGGAGATGTTTAATAACTGGGCTGTTTCAGAGTTTGCTGCAGGAGAGATTTACTGAGTGGTGCGTTCCAGAGATAGCTGCTGGAGAGATTTAATGACTGGGGTGCTCCAGAGATTGCTGCTGGAGAGATTTATGAATGGTGAGTTCTGGAGATTGATTCTTGAGTTATTTACTGGGTGGGGTGTTCCAGTGATTGACTCTGGAGAGATTTACCAATGGGATTTTCTGGAGATTGATTGTGGAGAGATTTACTGAGTGGGTGTTCCAGAGATTGCTGCTGGAGTGATTTACTGAGTGGAGGTTTCCAGATTTGCTGCTGGAGAGATTGACTGAATAGGGTGTTCCAAAGATTGATTCTGGAGAGATTTACTGAGTGTGACATTCTGGACATTGATTCTGGACAGAATCACTGAGTGGAGTGTTCTGGAGATGGTTTCTGGAGAGATTTACTGATTGGAATTTTCCAGAGATTACTGCTGGAGAGATTTAGTGAGTGGAGTGTTTCTGGAGATTGATGCTGGAGAGATTTCCTGAGTGAAGTGTTCAGGAGATTGATTCTGGAGAGATTTATTGAGTGGAGTGTTCCTGAGATTGCTGTTGAGGAGATTTATTGAGTGCTGAGTTCCAGAGGTTGATGCTGGAGAGATTCACGAATGGAGAGTTCCAGAGATTGATTCTTGAGTTACTTACTGAGTGGGGTGTTCCAGAGATTGATTGTGTAGAGATTTACAAATGGAGTGTTCCGGACGTTGATTCTGGATTGATTTACTGAGTGGGTGTTACAGAGATTGCTGCTGGAGTGATTTACGAATGGATATTTGTACAGATTTATTCTTGAGTTTTTTACTATGTGGGGTGTTCCAGAGATTTTTTCTAGAGCGATTTACTCAGTGCAGCATTCTGGACATTGATTCAGGAGAGATATACTGGTTGGAGTGTTCCAGAGATGGCTGCTGGAGGGATTTACCTAGTGGGACATTCCAGAGTTTGCTGCTGGAGAGATTTAATGACTGGTGCATTCCAGATATATCTGCTGGAAAGATTTAATTACTGAGGTATTCCAGAGATTGATTTTGAAGAGGTTTGTGGAGTGGGGTGTTGCAGAGATTGCTGCTGGAGAGATTTACTGTGTGGAGTTTTCTGGAGATTGCAGCTGGAGAGAATTACTGAGTGGTGTGTTCCAGAGTTGCTGCTGGAGAGATTTAGTGAGTGGAGAGTTCCAGAGATTGATGCTGGAGAGATTTAATGACTTGGGTGCTCCAGCAATTGCTGCTGCAGAGATTTAATGACTGGGGCGCACCAGAGATTACTGCTGCAGGGATTTAATGACTAGGGTGCTCCAGAGATTGCTGTTGAAGTGATTTACTGATTGGAGGGTTCCAGATTTGCTGCTGGAGAGATTTACTGAGTGGTGTGTTCTGGACATTGATTCTGGACAGATTCACTGAGTGGAGTGTTCTGGAGATTGTTTCTGGAGAGATTTACTGATTGGAGATTTCCAGAGGTTGCTGGTGGAGAGATTTAGTGAGTGGAGTGTTTCCGGAGATTGATGCTGGAGAGATTTACAAATGGATTGTTCTACAGATTAATTCTTGTATTGTTTACTATGTGGGGTGTTCCAGAGATTGATTTTGGAGAGATTTACTGAGTGCAGCATTCTGGACATTGATCCAGGTGAGATATACTGGTTCGAGTGTTCCAGAGATGGCTGCTGGAGTGATTTACCTAGTGGGACATTCCAGAGATTGCTGCTGGAGAGATTTAATGAGTGGGCCATTCCATATATATCTGCTGGAGAGATTTAATTACTGAGGTGTTCCAGAGATTGATTTTGAAGAGATTTATGGAGTGGGGTGTTGCAGAGATTGCTGGTGGAGGGATTTACTGTGTGGAGTGTTCTGGAGATTGCAGCTGGAGAGATTTACTGATTGGTGTGTTCCTGAGTTGCTGCTGGAGAGATTTAGAAAGTGGACAGTTCCAGAGATTGATGCTGGAGAGATTTAATGACTGCGGTGCCCAAGAGATTGCTGCTGCAGAGATTTAATGACTGCGGTGCTCCAGAGATTGCTGCTGCAGAGATTTAATGACTGGGGTGCTCCAGAGATTGCTGCTGAAGTGATTTACTGAGTGGACGGTTCCAGATTTACTGCTGGAGAGATTTACTGAGTGGTGTGTTCTGGACATTGATTCAGGACAGATGCACTGAGTGGAGGGTTGTGGACATTGTTTCTGGACAGATTTACTGATTGGAGTTTTCCAGAGATTGCTGTTGTAGAGATTTAGTGAGTGGAGTTTTTCCAGAGATTGATGCTGGAGAGATTTACAAATGGATTGTTCTACAGATTGATTCTTGAGTTGTTTACTATGTGGGGTGTTCCGGAGATTAATTCTGGAGAGATTTACTGAGTGCAGCATTCTGGACATTGATGCAGGAGATATATACCAGTTGGAGTGTTGCAAGATGGCTGCTGGAGGGATTTACCTGGTGGGTCATTCCAGAGATTGCTGCTGGAGAGATTTAATGAGTGGGGCGTTCCAGATATATCTGCTGGAGAGATTTAGTTACTGGAATGTTCCAGAGATTGATGCTGCAGAGACTTATGGAGTGGGGTTTTGCAGAGATTGCAGCTGGAGAGATTTACTGTGTGGAGTGTTCTGGAGATTGCAGCTGGAGAGGTTTACTGAGTGTTGTGTTCCAGACATGCTGCTGGAGAGATTTAGTGAGTGGATAGTTCCAGAGATTGATGCTGGAGATATTTATGAATGGTGTGTTCTGGAGATTGATTCTGCAGAGATTTACTGAATGAGGTGTTCCAGAGATTGATTCTGGAGAGATTTATTGGGCAGAGTATTCCAGAGATGGCTGCTGGAGCTACTTGCTGACTGGAGTTTCCAGTGACTGCTTCTGGAGAAATTTATTGAGTGGCTTGTGGAGGAGATTGCTGCTGGAGAGACTTACTGAGTGGAGTGTTCAGGAGATTGATTCTGGAGGGATTTACTGAGCGGCACATTCCAGAGATTGCTGCTGGAAAGATTTACTGAGTGGGAAACTGCAGAGATTGGTGCTGGACAGATTTACTGAGTAGGGCATCCTAGAGATTGCTGCAGTAGAGATTAACTGAGTGGAGTGTTCTTGAGATTGCTGCTGGACGGGTTTACTGAGTGGGATGTTGCGGAGATTGATTCTGGAGAGATTTATTGAGTGGAGTGTACCGGAGATTGCTGCTGGAGAGATGAACTGAGTGGAGTGTTTTGGCGATTGATTCTGGAGAAATTTACTGAGTGCAGTGTTCCAGATTCGCTGCTGGATTTATTGAGTGCAGTGTTCCAGAGATTGATGTTTGGAGAGATTTACTAACGCGGTGTTCCGGGGATCAATTGTGGAGAGATTTACTGAGTGGGGCAATCCAGAGAATGATTTTGGAAGATTTACTGAGTGGGGTGTTCTGGAGATTGATTCGGGAGAGATTTATTGAATGGGGCATTCCAGAGATTGCTACTGGAAAGATTTACTGGGTTGTTGTACAGATTGATTCTTGAGTTGTTTACTATGTGGGGTGTTCCAGAGATTGATTCTGGAGTGATTTACTGATTGCAGCATTCTGGACATTGATTCAGTAGGGATATACTGATTGGAGTGTACCAGAGATGCTGCTGGAGGCATTTAGTGAGTGGAGAGTTCCAAAGATTGATGCTGGAGTGATTTAATGTCTGTGGTGCTCCAGAGATTGCTGCTGCAGAGATTCAATGACTGGGGTGCTCCAGAGATTACTGCTGGAAGAGATTTAATGGCTGAGGTGTTCCAGAGATGGCTGCTGGAGTGATTTACCTAGTGGGACATTCCAGTGTTGCTGCTGGAGAGATTTAATGAATGGTGCATTCCAGATATATCTGCTGGAGAGATTTAATTACTGAGGTGTTCCAGAGATTGATTTTGAAGAGATTTATGGAGTGGGGTGTTGCAGAGATTGCTGCTGGAGAGATTTACTGATTGGTGTGTTCCAGAGTTGCTGCTGGGGAGATTTAGTGAGTGGAGAATTCCAGAGGTTGATGCTGGAGAGATTTAATGACTTGGGTGCTCCAGAGATTGCTGATGCAGAGATTTAATGACTCGGGTGCTCCAGAGATTGCCGCTGCAGAGATTTAATGACTGGGGTGCTCCAGAAATTGCTGCTGAAGTGACTTACTGGTTGGCGGGTTCCAGATTTGCTGCAGGAGAGATTTACTGAGTGGTGTATTCTGGACATTGATTCTGGACAGATTCACTGAGTGGTGTGTTCTGGAGATTGTTTCTGGAGAGATTTACTGATTTGAGTTTTCCAGAGATTGCTGCTGGAGAGATTTAGTGAGTGGAGTGTTTCCGGAGATTGATGCTGGAGAGATTTACAAATGGATTGTTCTACAGATTTATTCTTGAGTTGTTTACTATGTGGGGTGTTCCAGAGATTGATTCTGGAGAGATTAACTGAGTGCAGCATTCTGGACATTGATTCAGGAGAGATATACTGGTTGGAGTGTTCTAGAGATGGCTGGTGGAGGGATTTACCTATTGGGACATTCCAGAGATTGCTGCTGGAGAGATTTAATGAGTGCGGCATTCCAGATATATCTGCTGGAGAGATTTAATTACTGGGCTGTTCCCAGATTGATGCTGAAGAGATTTATGTAGTGGGTGTTGCAGAGATTGCAGCTGGAGAGATTTACTGTGTGGAGAGTTCTGGAGATTGCAGCTGGAGAGATTTACTGAGTGGTGTGTTCCAGAGTTGCAGCTGGAGAGATTTAGTGAGTGGATTGTTCCAGAGATTGATGCTGGAAAGATTTATGAATGGTGTGTTCCAGAGATTGATTCTGGAGAGGTTTATTGAGCAGAGTGTTCCAGAGACGGCTGCTGGAGATACTTGCCGACTGGAGTTTCCTGTGAGTGCTGCTGGAGAAATTTATTGAGTGGCTTGTGGAGGAGATTGCTGCTGGAGAGATTTACTGAGTGGAGTGTTCAGGAGATTGATTCTGGAGGGATTTACTGAGTGGCGCATTCCAGAGATTGCTGCTGGAAAGATTTACTGAGTGGGAAACTCCAGAGATTGCTGCTGGACAGACTTACTGAGTAGGGCATCCTAGAGATTGCTGCGGTAGAGATTAACTGAGTGGAGTGTTCTTGAGATTGCTGCTGGACAGGTTTACTGAGTGGGATGTTGCGGAGATTGATTCTGGAGAGATTTACTGAGTGGAGTGTTCCAGATTTGCTGCTGGATTTATTGAGTTGAGTGTTCGATAGATTGATGATGGAGAGATTTACTAACGTAGTGTTCCGGGGATCAATTGTGGAGAGATTTACTGATGGGGTGATCCAGAGAATGATTTTAGAAGATTTACTGAGTGGGGCGTTCTGGAGATTGATTTGGGAGAGATTTATTGAATGAGGCGTTCCAGAGATTGCTACTGGAAAGATTTACTGGGTGGGACATTCCAGAGATTGCTGCTGTGGAGATTTACTGTGTGAAGTGTTCTGGATATTTAATCAGGAATTATTTACTGAGTGGAATGATCCAGATGCTGCTGCTGGAGAGGTTTAATAACTGGAGTGTTTCATAGCTTGCTGCTGGAGAGATTTACTGATTGGTGCATTCCAGAGATAGCTGCTGGGGAGATTTAGTGTGTAGAGTGTTTCTGGAGATTGATTCTGGAGAGATTTATTGAATGGAATGTTCCTGGGATTGCTGCTGAGGAGATTTATTGTGTGCTGAGTTCCGGAGCTTGATGCTGGAGAGATTCACGAATGGAGTGTTCTAGAGATTGATTCTTGAGTTAGTTACTGAGTTGGGTGTTCCAGAGATTGATTGTGTAGAGATTTACAAATGGAGAGTTATGGAGATTGATTCTGGAGATATTTACTGCGTGGTTGTTCCAGAGATTGCTGCTGGAGTGATTTACGAATGGATTGTTGTACAGATTGATTCTTGAGTTGTTTACTATGTGGGCTGTTCCAGAGATTGACTCTGGAGCGATTTACTGAGTGTAGCATTCTGGACATTGATTCAGGAGAGACATACTGGTTGGAGTGTTCCAGAGATGGATGCTGGAGGGATTTACTTAGTGGGACATCCCAGAGTTTGCTGCTGGAGAGATTTAATGAATGGTGCATTCCATATATATCTTTTGGAGAGATTTAATTACTGAGGTGTTCCAGAGATTGATTTTGAAGAGATTTATGGAGTGGGGTGTTGCAGAGATTGCTGCTGGAGAGATTTACTGTGTGGAGTGTTCTGGGGATTGCTGCTGGAGAGATTTACTGATTGGTTTGTTCCAGAGTTCCTGCTGGAGTGATTTAGTGAGTGGAGAGTTCCAGAGATTGATGCTGGAGAGATTTAATGACTGGGGTGCTCCAGAGATTGCTGCTGCAGAGATTTAATGACTGGGTTGCTCCAGAGATTGCTGCTGCAGAGATTTAATGACTGCGGTGCTCCAGAGATTGCTGCTGAAGTGATTTACTGATTGGAGGGTTCCAGATTTGCTGCTGGAGAGATTTACTGAGTGGTGTGTTCTGGACATTGATTCTGGACAGATTCACTGAGTGGTGTGTTCTGGAGATTGTTTCTGGAGAGATTTACTGATTGGAGTTTTCCAGAGATTGCTGCTGGAGAGATTTAGTAAGTGGAGTGTTTCCGGAGATTGATGCTGGAAAGATTTACAAATGGATTGTTGTACAGATTGATTCTTGAGTTGTTTACTATGTGGGGTGTTCCAGAGATTGATTCTGGAGTGATTTACTGAGTGCAGCATTCGGGACATTGATTCAGGAGAGATATACTGGTTGGAGTGTTCCAGAGATGGCTGCTGGAGGGATGTACCTAGTGGAACATTCCAGAGATTGCTGCTGGAGAGATTTAATGAGTGGGCCATTCCATATATATCTTCTGGAGAGATTTAATTACTGGCGTGTTCCAGAGATTGATGCTGGAGAGATTTACTGTGTGGAGTGTTCTGGAGAATGCAGATGGAGAGATTTACTGAGTGGTGTGTTCCAGAGTTGCTGCTGGACAGATTTAGTGAGTGGATAGTTCCACAGATTGATGCTGGAGAGATTTATGAATGGTGTGTTCTGGAGATTGATTCTGCAGAGATTTACTGAGTTGGGTGTTCCAGAGATTGATTCTGGAGAGAATTATTGAGCAGATTGTTCCAGAGACGGCTGCTGGAGATACTTGCCGACTGGAGTTTCCTGTGAGTGCTTCTGGAGAAATTTATTGAGTGGCTTGTGGAGGAGATTGCTGCTGGAGAGATTTACTGAGTTGAGTGTTCAGGAGATTGATTCTGGAGGCATTTACTGAGTGGCGCATTCCAGAAATTGCTGCTGGAAAGATTTACTGAGTGGGAAACTGCAGTGATTGGTGCTGGACAGATTTACTGAGTAGGGCATCCTAGAGATTGCTGCGGCAGAGATTAACTGAGTGGAGTGTTCTTGAGATTGCTGCTGGACAGGTTTACTGAGTGGGATGTTGTGGAGATTGATTCTGGAGAGATTTATTGAGTGGAGTGTACCGGAGATTGCTGCTGGAGAGATGAACTGAGTGGAGTGTTTTGGCAATTGATTCTGGAAAGATTTACTGAGTGGAGTGTTCCAGATTTGCTGCTGGATTTTTTGAGTGGAGTGTTGCAGAGATTGATGTTTGGAGAGATTTACTAACGCAGTGTTCCAGGGATCAATTGTGGAGAGATTTACTGAATGGGGCAATCCAGTGAATGATTTTAGAAGATTTACTGAGTGGGGCATTCTGCAGATTGATTCGGGAGAGATGTATTGAATGAGGCGTTCCAGAGATTGCTACTGGAATGATTTACTGGGTGGGACATTCCAGAGATTGCTGCTGTGGAGATTTACTGTGTGAAGTGTTCTGGATATTGATTCAGGAATTATTTACTGAGTGGAATGATCCCAAAGCTGCTGCAGGAGAGGTTTATTAACTGGGGTGTTTCAGAGATTGCTGCTGGAGTGATTTACTGAGTGGTGCGTTCCAGAGATAGCTGCTGGAGAGAGTTAATGACTGGGGTGCTCCAGAGATTGCTGCTGGAGAGATTTATGAACGTTGGGTTCTGGAGATTGATTCTTGAGTTATTTACTGAGTAGGGTGTTCCAGAGATTGATTCTGGAGAGATTTACAAATGGGATTTTCTGGAGATTGATTGTGGAGAGATTTACTGAGTGGGTGTTCCAGAGATTGCTGCTGGAGTGATTTACTGAGTGGAGGTTTCCAGATTTGCTGGTGGAGTGATTGACTGAATGGGGTGTTCCAAAGATTGATTCTGGAGAGATTTACTGAGTGCGGCATTCTGGACATTGATTCTGGACAGATTCACTGAGTGGAGTATTCTGGAGATGGTTTCTGGAGAGATTTACTGATTGGAGTTTTCCAGAGATTACTGCTGGAGAGATTTAGTGAGTGGAGTGTTTCCGGAGATTGATGCTGGAGAGATTTCCTGAGTGAAGTGTTCAGGAGATTGATTCTGGAGAGATTTATTGAGTGGGGTGTTCCTGAGATTGCTGCTGAGGAGATTTATTGAGTGCTGAGTTCCAGAGGTTGATGCTGGAGAGATTCACGAATGGAGAGTTCTAGAGATTGATTCTTGAGTTAGTTACTGAGTGGGGTGTTCCAGAGATTGATTGTGTAGAGATTTACAAATGGAGTGTTCTGCAGATTGATTCTGGAGAGATTTACTGAGTGGATGTTCCAGAGATTGCTGCTGGAGTGATTTAATATGTGGGGTGTTCCAGATTTGCTGCTGAGGAGATTTAGTGAGTGGAGTGTTCCAGAGACTGATGCCGGAAAGATATACAGATGGATTGTTGTTCAGATTGATTCTTGAGTTGTTTACTATGTGGGGTGTTCCAGAGATTGATTCTGGAGAGATTTACTGAGTGCAGCATTCTGGACATTGATTCAGGAGAGAAATACTGGTTGGAGTATTCCAGAGATGGCTGCTGGAGGGATTTACCTAGTGGGACATTCCAGAGTTTGCTGCTGGAGAGATTTAATGACTGGTGCTTTCCATATATATCTTTTGGAGAGATTTAATTACTGAGGTGTTCCAGAGATTGATTTTGAAGAGATCTATGGAGTGGAGTGTTTCAGAGTTTGCAGCTGGAGAGATTTACTGTGTGGAGTGTTCTGGAGATTGCTGCTGTAGAGATTTACTGATTGGTGTGTTCCATTGTTGCTGCTGGAGAGATTTAGTGAGTGGAGAGTTCCAGAGATTGGTGCTGGAGATATTTATGAATGGTATGTTCTGGTGACTGATTCTGCAGAGATTTACTTTGTGAGTGTTCCAGAGATTGATTCTGGAGAGATTTATTGTGCAGATTGTTCCAGAGATGGCTGCTGGAGATACTTACTGACTGGTGTTTCCTGTGAGTGCTTCTGTAGAAATTTATTGAGTGGCTTGTGGAGGAGATTGATTCTGGAGAGATTTATTGAGTGGAGTCTTCCAGAGATTGCTGCTGGAGAGATTTACTGATTGGAGTGTTCAGGAGATTGATTCTGGAGGGATTTACTGAGCGGCATATTCCAGAGATCACTGCTGGAAAGATTTACTGTGTGGGAAACTCCAGAGATTGGTGCTGGACAGATTTACCGTGTAGGGCATCCTAGAGATTGCTGCAGTAGAGATTAACTGAGTGGAATGTTCTTGAGATTGCTGCTGGACAGGTTTGCTGAGTGGGATATTGTGGAGATCGATTCTGGAGAGATTTATTGAGCAGATTGTTCCAGAGACGGCTGCTGGAGATACTTACTGACTGGAGTTTCCGGTGTTTTCTTCTGTAGAAATTTATTGAGTGGCTTGTGGAGGAGATTGATTCTGGAGAAATTTATTGATTGGAGTCTTCCAGAGATTGCTGCTGGAGAGATTTACTGATTGGAGTGTTCAGGAAATTGATTCTGGAGGGATTTACTGAGCAGCATATTCCTGAGATCGCTGCTGGAAAGATTTACTGATTGGGAAACTCCAGAAATTGGTGCTGGACAGTTTTACTGAGTAGTGCATTCTAGAGATTGCTGCAGTAGAGATTAACTGAGTGGAATGTTCTTGAGATTGCTGCTGGACAGGTTTACTGAATGGGGTGTTGTGGAGACTGATTCTGGAGAGATTTATTGAGTGGAGTGTTCCAGATTGCTGCTGGATTTATTGAGTGGAGTGTTCCAGAGGTTGATGTTTGAGAGAATTACTAACGCAGTGTTCCGGGGATCAATTCTGGCGAGATTTACTGAGTGGGGCATTCCAGAGAATGATTCTAGGAAATGTACTCAGAGGGGCTTTCTGGAAATTGATTCTGGAGAGATTTACTGAATGGGGCATTCCAGAGATTGCTGCTGGAGAGATTTACTGAGTGGGACATTCCAGAGATTGGTGCTGCAGAGATTTAATGAATTGGGTGCTCCAGAGATTGCTGCTGGAGATATTTATGAATGTTGGGATCTGGAGATTGATTCTTGAGTTATTTTCTGAGTGGGTTGTTCTAGAGATTGATGCTGGAGAGATTTACAAATGGAGTTTTCTGGAGATTGATTGTGGAGTGATTTACTGAGTGGGTGTTCCAGAGATTGCTGCTGGAGTGATTTACTGATTGGAGGGTTCCAGATTTGCTGCTGGAGAGATTTACTGAGTGGCATATTCTGGATATTGATTCTGGACAGATTCACTGCGTGGAGTGTTCTGGAGAGATTTACTGCTTGTAGTTTTCCAGAGATTGCTGCTGGAGAGATTTAGTGAGTGGAGTGTTTCCGGAGATTGATGCTGGAGAGATTTCCTGAGTGAAGTGTTCAGGAGATTGATTGTGGAGAGATTTATTGAGTGGCGTGTTCGTGAGATTGCTGCTTTGGAGATTTATTGAATGCTGAGTTCCAAAGATTGATGCTGGAGAGATTATCAAATGGATTGTTCTGCTGATTGATTCTTGAGTTATTTACTCAGTGGCATGTTCCAGAGATTGATTCTGGAGAGATTTACCGAGTGCAGCATTCTGGACATTGATTCAGGAGAGATTTACTGTTTGGAGTGTTCCAGAAATAGCTGCTGGAGAGATTTATTGAGTGGGACGTTCCAGAGATTGCTGCTGGAGTGATTTAATGACTGGGGTGTTCCAGAGATTGATGCTGAAGACATTTACGGAGTTGGGTGTTGCAAAGATTGCTGCTTCAGAGATTTACTGAGAGGGGTGTTCCAGAGATTGCTGCTGGAGAAATCTACTGAATGGAGTGTTCTGGAGATTGCTGCTGGAGGGATTTACTGAGTGGTGTGTTCCAGAGATTGATTCTGGAGAGGTTATCTGAGTGGGGCCTTCCGGAGATCGATTCTGGAGAGATTTACTGAGCGGGGTGTTCCAGAGATTGATTCTGGAGAGATTTATTGTGTGGGACGTTCCAGAGATTGCTGCTGGAGAGATTTACGGAGTGGGGTGCTGCAGAGATTGCTGCTGGAGAGATTTCCAAATGGATTGTTTTGCAGATTGAGTCTTGAGTAATTTACTGAGTGGGGTGTTCCAGAGATTGATTCTGGAGAGATTTCCAGGTGGAGTGTTCTGGAGATTGCTGCTGGATAGATTTACTGAGTGGAGTGTTCCGAATATTGCTGCTGGAGATTTTTACTGAGTGGAGTGTTCCAAAGATTGATGCTGGAGAGATTTACAAATGGAGTGTTCTGGAGATTGATTCTGCAGAGATTTACTGAGTGGGGTGTTCCAGTGAATTATGCTGGAGAGATTTGTTGAGCAGGTTGTTCCAGAAATGGCTGAGGGAGATATTTACTGAGTGGACTTTCCTGTGAGTGCTTCTGGAGAAATTTATTGAGTGGCATGTTACGGAGATTGATTCTGTAGAGATTTATTGAGTGGTGCGTTCCAGAGATTGCTGCTGGAGAGATTTAATGAGTGGAGTTTTCCTGAGATTGCTGCTGGAGAGATTTAGTGAGTGCAGTGTTCCAGAGATTGATGCGGGAGAGATTTACAAATGGAATGTTCTGGAGATTGATTCTGTAGAGATTTACTGAGTGGGGTATTCCAGAGATTGATTCTGGAAAGATTTATTGAGCAGCATGTTCCAGAGATGGCTGCTGGAGATACTTACCGACTGTAGTTTCCTGTGAGTGCTTCTGGAGAAATTTATTGAGTGGCTTGTGGAGGAGATTGATTCGGGAGAGATTTATTGAGTGGTGCGTTCCAGAGATTGCTGCTGGAGAGACATAATGACTGGGGTGCTCCAGAGATTGCTGCCAAAGAGATTTATGAATAGTGGGTTCTGGAGATTGATTCTTGAATTATTTACTGAGTGGGGTGTTCCAGAGATTGATTCTGGAGAGATTTCCAAATGGAGTTTTCCAGAGATTGATTGTGGATAGATTTACTGAGTGGGTGTTCCAGAGATTGCTGCTGGAGTGATTTACTGAGTGGAGTGTTCCCAAGATTGCTGCTTTGGAGATTTATTGAGTGCTGAGTTCTAGAGATTGATGCTGGAGAGATTTACGAATGGATTGTTCTACAGATTGATTCTTGAAATGTTTACTATGTGGGGTGTTCCAAAGATTGATTCTGGAGAGATTTACTGATTGCAGCATTCAGGCCATTGATTCAGGAGAGATTTACTGGTTGGAGTGTTCCTGAGATGCCTGCTGGAGGGATTTACCTAGTGGGACATTCCAGAGATTGCTGCTGGAGAGATTTAATGAATGGGGCTTTCCAGGTATATCTGCTGCTGGAGAGATTTAATTACTGGGGTGATCCAGAGATTGATGCTGAAGAGATTTAATGAGTGGAGTGTTCCGGAGATTGCTGCTGGAGAGATTTACTGTGTGGAGTGCAGTGTTCCAGAGATTGATGCTGGAGAGATTTACAAATGAAGTGTTCCAGAGATTGATTCTGCAGAGATTTACTGAGTGGGGTATTCCAGAGATTGATTCTGGAAAGATTTATTGAGTGAGTGTTCCAGAGATGGCTGCTGGAGATACTTACCGACTGGAGTTTCCTGTGAGTGCTTCTGGAGAAATTTATTGAGTGGCTTGTGGAGGAGATTGATTCTGGAGAGATTTATTGAGTGGTGAATTCCAGAGATTGCTGCTGGAGAGATTTAATGACTGGTGTGTTCCAGAGATTGCTGCCAAAGAGATTTATGAATAGTGGGTTCTGGAGATTGATGCTTGAGTTATTTACTGAGTGGGGTGTTCCAGAGATTGATTCTGGAGAGATTTCCAAATGGAGTTTTCCAGAGATTAATTGTGCATAGATTTACTGAGTGGGTGTTCCAGAGATTGCTGCTGGAGTGATTTACTGAGTGGAATGTTCCCAAAATTGCTGCTTTGGAGATTTATTGAGTGCTGAATTCTAGAGATTGATGCTGGAGAGATTTACGAATAGATTGTTCTACAGATTGATTCTTGAAATGTTTACTATATGGGCTGTTCCAAAGATTGATTCTGGAGAGATTTACTGATTGCAGCATTCTGGCCATTGATTCAGGAGAGATTTACTGGTTGGAGTGTTCCTGAGATGGCTGCTGGAGGGATTTACCTAGTGGGACATTCCAGAGATTGCTGCTGGAGAGATTTAATGAATGGGGCTTTCCAGATATATCTGTGCTGCTGGAGAGATTTAATTACTGGGGTGATCCAGAGATTGATGCTGAAGAGATTTAATGAGTGGAGTGTTCCGGAGATTGCTGCTGGAGAGATTTACTGTGTGGAGTGCAGTGTTCCAGAGATTGATGCTGGAGAGATTTACAAATGAAGTGTTCCAGAGATCGATTCTGCAGAGATTTACTGAGTGGGGTATTCCAGAGATTGATTCTGGAAAGATTTATTGAGTGAGTGTTCCAGAGATGGCTGCTGGAGATACCTACCGACTGGAGTTTCCTGTGAGTGCTTCTGGAGAAATTTATTGAGTGGCTTGTGGAGGAGATTGATTCTGGAGAGATTTATTGAGTGGTGAATTCCAGAGATTGCTGCTGGAGAGATTTAATGACTGGTGTGTTCCAGAGATTGCTGCCAAAGAGATTTATGAATAGTGGGTTCTGGAGATTGATTCTTGAGTTATTTACTGAGTGGGGTGTTCCAGAGATTGATTCTTGAGAGATTTCCAAATGGAGTTTTCCAGAGATTGATTGTGGATAGATTTACTGAGTGGGTGTTCCAGAGATTGCTGCTGGAGTGATTTACTGAGTGGAGTGTTCCCAAGATTGCTGCTTTGGAGATTTATTGAGTGCTAAGTTCCAGAGTTTGATGCTGGAGAGATTTACGAATGGATTGTTCTACAGATTGATTCTTGAGATGTTTACTATGTGGGGTGTTCCAAAGATTGATTCTGGAGAGATTTACTGATTGCAGCATTCTGGCCATTGATTCAGGAGAGATTTACTGGTTGGAGTGTTCCAGAGATGGCTGCTGGAGGGATTTACCTAGTGGTACATTCCAGAGATTGCTGCTGGATAGATTTAATGAGTGGGGCTTTCCAGATATATCTGCTGGAGAGATTTAATTACTGGGGTGTTCCAGAGATTGATGCTGAAGAGATTTAATGAGTGGAGTGTTCCGGAGATTGCTGCTGGAGAGATTTACTGTGTCGGGTGCATTGTTCCAGAGATTAATGCTGGAGAGATTTACAAATGAAGTGTTCCGGAGATTGATTCTGCGGAGATTTACTGAGTGGGGTATTCCAGAGATTGTTTCTGGAGAGATTTATTGAGCAGAGTGTTCCAGAGATGGCTGCTGGAGATACCTACCGACTGGAGTATCCTGTGAGTGCTTCTGGAGAAATTTATTGAGTGGCTTTTGGAGGAGATTGATTCTGGAGAGATTTATTTAGTGGTGCATTCCAGAGATTGCTGCTGGAGAGATTTAATGACTGGTGTGCTCCAGAGATTGCTGCCGAAGAGATTTATGAATAGTGGGTTCTGGAGATTGATTCTTGGGTTATTTACTGAGTGGGGTGTTCCAGAGATTGATTCTGGAGAGATTTACTGAGTGTGGCATTCTGGACATTGATTCTGGACAGATTCACTGATTGGAGTTTTCCAGAGATTACTGCTGGAGAGATTTGGTGAGTGCAGTGTTTCCCGAGATTGATGCTGGAGAGATTTCCTGAGTGAAGTGTTCAGCAGATTGATTCTGGAGAGATTTATTGAGTGGAGTGGTCCAGAGTTTGCTGCTGGAGTGATGTACTGAGTGGAGTGTTCCTGAGATTTCTGCTGAGGAGATTTTTTGAGTGCTGAGTTCCAGCGGTTGATGCTGCAGAGATTTACGAATGGAGTGTTCTGGAGATTGATTCTTGAGTTATTTACTGAGAGATTGCTGCTGGAGTGATTTACTTTGTGGAGTGTTCCGGATTTGCTGCTGGAGATATTTACTGAGTGGAGTGTTCCCGAGATTGCTGATTTGGTGATTTATTGAGTGCTGGGTTCCAGAGATTGATGCTGGAGAGATTTACAAATGGAGTGTTGTACAGATTGATTCTTGAGTTGTATACAATGTGGGGTGTTCCAGACATTGATTCTGGAGAGATTTACTGAGTGCAGTATTCTGGCCATTGATTCAGAGAGATTTACTGCTTGGAGTGTTCCAGAGGTGGCTGCTGGAGAGATTTACCGAGTGGGACATTCCAGAGATTGCTGCTGGACAGATTTAATGAGTGGGGCATTCCAGATATATCTGCTGGAGTGATTTAATTACTGGGGTGTTCCAGAGATTGATGCTGAAGAGATTTACGGAGTGGGGTGTTGCAGAGTTTGCTGCTGGAGAGCTTTACTGTGTGGAGTGTTCTGGAGATTGATTCTGCAGAGATTTACTGAGTGTGGTATTCCAGAGATTGATTCTGGAGAGTTTTATTGAGCAAAGTGTTCCAGAGACGGCTACTGGAGATACTTAACGACTGGAGTATCCTGTGAGTGCTTCTGGAGAAATTTATTGAGTGGCTTGTGGAGGAGATTGATTCTGGGGAGATTTATTGAGTGGAGTGTTCAGGAGATTGATTCTGGAGAGATTTACTGAGCGGCGTGTTCCAGAGATTGCTGCTGGAAAGATTTACTGAGTGGGAAACTCCAGAGATTGGTGCTGGACAGATTTACTGAGAAGGGCATTCGAGAGATTGCTGCGGAGAGATTAACTGAGTGGAGTGTTCTTGAGATTGCTGCTGGACAGGTTTACTGAATGGGGTGTTGCGGAGCTTGATTCTGGAGAGATTTATTGAATGGAGTGTTCGGGAGATTGCTGCTGGAGAGATGAACTGAGTGGAGTGTTTTGGCGATTGATTCTGGAGAGATTTACTGAGTGGAGTGTTCCAGATTTGCCGCTAGATTTATTGAGTGGAGTGTTCCAGAGATTGATGCTGGAGCGATTTCCAAATGGATTGTTCTGCAGATTGATTCTTGAGTTATTTACTCAGTGGCGTGTTCCAGAGATTGATTCTGGAGAGATTTACTGAGTGCAGCATTCTGGACATTGATTCAGGAGAGATACTGTTTGGAGTGTTCCAGAAATTGCTGCTGGAGAGATTTAACGAGTGGAGTGTTCCAGAGTTTGATGCTGATGAGATTTACGGAGTTGGGTGTTGCAAAGATTGCTGCTTGAGAGATTTACTAAGTGGAGTGTTCTGGAGATTGCTGCTGGAGGGATTTACTGAGTGGGGAGTTCTGGAGATTGCTGCTGGAGGGATTTACTGAGTGGTGTGTTCCAGAGCTTGATTCTGGAGAGGAGAACTGAGTGGGGACTTCTGGAGATCGATTCTGGAGAGATTTACTGAGCGGGGTGTTCCAGACATTGATTCTGGAGAGATTTACTGAGTGGGACATTCCAGAGATTGCTGCTGGAGAGATTAACGGAGTGGGGTGTTGCAGATATTGCCGCTGGAGAGATTTCCAAATGGATTGTTTTGCAGATTGATTCTTGAGTTATTTACGAGTGGGGAGTTCCACAGATTGATTCTGGAGAGATTTACAAATGGGGTGTTCTGGAGATTGCTGCTGGATAGATTTACTGAGTGGAGTGTTCCGGGATTGCTGCCAAAGAGTTTTACTGTGTGGAGTGTTCCAGAGATCGATGCTGGAGAGATTTACAACTGGAGTGTTCTGTACATTGATTCTGCATAGATTTATTGAGTGGCGTGTTCCAGTGATAATGCTGGAGAGATTTGTTGCGCAGGGTGTTCCAGAGATGGCTGCGGGAGATATTTACTGACTGGACTTTCCTGTGAGTGCTTCTGGAGAAATTTATTGAGTGGCATGTTGCGGAGATTGATTCTGGAGAGATTTACTGAGTGGAGTGTTCCAGAGATTGCTGCTGGAGTGATTTACTGAGTGGAGTGTTCCGGAGATTGCTGCTTTGGAGATTTATTGAGTGCTGAGTTCCAGAGATTGATGCTGGAGAGACTTACTGATTGCAGCATTCTGGACATTGATTCAGGAGAGATTTACTGGTTGGAGTGTTCCAGAGATGGCTGCTGGAGGGATTTACCTAGTGGGACATTCCAGAGATTGCTGCTGGAGAGATTTAATGAGTGGGGCTTTTCAGATATATCTGCTGGAGAGATTTAATTACTGGGGTGTTCCAGAGATTGATGCTGAAGAGATTTAATGAGTGGAGTGTTCCGGAGATTGCTGCTGGAGAGATTTAGTAAGTGCAGTGTTCCAGAGATTGATGCTGGAGAGATTTACAAATGAAGTTTTCTGGCGATTGATTCTGTGGAGATTTATTGAGTGGGGTATTCCAGAGATGATTCTGGAGAGATTTATTGAGCAGTGTGTTCCAGAGACGGCTGCTGGAGATACTTACCAACTGGAGTTTCCTGTGGGTGCTTCTGGAGAAATTTATTGAGTGGCTTGTGGAGGAGATTGATTCTGGAGAGATTTACTGATTGCATCATTCTGGACATTGATTCAGGAGAGATTTACTGCTTGGAGTGTTCCAGAGGTGGCTGCTGGAGGGATTTACCTAGTGGGACATTCCAGAGATTGCTGCTGGAGAGATTTAATGAGTAGGGCATTCCAGATATATCTGCTGGAGAGATTTAATTACTGGGGTGTTCCAGAGATTGATGCTGAAGGGATTTACGGAGTGGGGTGTTGCAGAGTTTGCTGCTGGAGTGATTTACTGTGTGGAGTGTTCTGGAGATTGCTGCTGGAGAGATTTAGTGAGTGGAGAGTTCCAGAGATTGATGCTGGAGATATTTATGAATTGTGTGTACTGGAGATTGATTCTGCAGATATTTACTGAGTGGGGTGTTCCAGAGATTGATTCTGGAGAGATTTATGGAGCAGTGTTCCAGAGAAGGATACTGGAGATACTTACCGACTGGAGTTTCCTGTGAGTGCTTCTGGAGAAATCTATTGAGTGGCTTGTGAAGGAGATTGATTCTGGAGAGATTTATTGAGTGGAGTGTTCAGGAGATTGATTCTGGAGGGATTTACTGAGCGGCGTGTTCCAGAGATTGCTGCTGGAAAGATTTACTGAGTTGGAAACTCCAGAGATTGTTGCTGGACAGATTTACTGAGTAGGGCATTCTATAGATTGCTGCGGTAGAGATTAACTGAGTGGAGTGTTCTTGAGATTGCTGCTGGACAGCTTTACTGAATGTGGTGTTGCGGTGATTGATTCTGGAGAGATTTATTGAATGGAGTGTTCTGGAGATTGCTGCTGGAGAGATGAACTGGGTGGAGTGTTTTGACGATTGATTCTGGAGAGATTAACTGAGTGGAGTGTTCCAGAGATTGATGCTGGAGAGATTTCCAAATGGATTGTTCTGCAGATTGATTCTTGAGTTATTTACACAGTGGCATGTTCCAGAGATGGATGCTGGAGAGATTTACTGAGTGCTGCATTCTGGACATTGATTCAGGAGAGATTTACTGTTTGGAGTGTTCCAGAAAATGCTGCTGGAGAGATTTACTGAGTGGAATGTTCCAGAGATTGCTGCTGGAGAGATTTAATGATTAGGGTGTTCCAGAGATTGATGCTGAAGAGACTTACGGAGTTGGCTGTTGCAAAGATTGCTGCTTGAGAGACTTATTAAGTGGAGTGCCCTGGAGATTGCTGCTGGAGGGATTTACTGAGTGGGGTGTTCTGGAGATTGCTGCTGGAGGGATTTACTGAGTGGTGTGTTCCAGAGATTGATTCTGGAGAGGAGAACTGAGTGGGGCCTTCCAGAGATCGATTCTGGAGAGGTTTACTGAGCGGGGTGTTCCAGACATTGATTCTGGAGAGATTTACTGAGTGGGACATTCAAGAGATTGCTGCTGGAGAGATTAACGGAGTGGGGTGTTGCAGAGATTGCTGCTGGAGAGATTTCCAAATGGATTGTTTTGCAGATTGATTCTTGAGTTATTTACGAGTGGGGAGTTCCAGAGATTGATTCTGGAAAGATATACAAATGGGGTGTTCTGGAGATTGCTGCTGGATAGATTTACTGAGTGGAGTGTTCCGGGATTGCTGCCAAAGAGTTTTACTGTGTGGAGTGTTCCAGAGATCGATGCTGGAGAGATTTACAACTGGAGTGTTCTGTACATTGATTCTGCATAGATTTATTGAGTGGTGTGTTCCAGTGAATTATGCTGGAGAGATTTGTTGCGCAGGGTGTTCCAGAGATGGCTGCGGGAGATATTTACTGACTGGACTTTCCTGTGAGTGCTTCTGGAGAAATTTATTGAGTGGCATGTTGCGGAGATTGATTCTGGAGAGATTTATTGAGTGGAGTGTTCCAGAGATTGCTGCTGGAGTGATTTACTGAGTGGAGTGTTCCGGAGATTGCTGCTTTGGAGATTTATTGAGTGCTGAGTTCCAGAGATTGATGCTGGAGAGACTTACTGATTGCAGCATTCTGGACATTGATTCAGGAGAGATTTACTGGTTGGAGTGTTCCAGAGATGGCTGCTGGAGGGATTTACCTAGTGGGACATTCCAGAGATTGCTGCTGGAGAGATTTAATGAGTGGGGCTTTTCAGATATATCTGCTGGAGAGATTTAATTACTGGGGTGTTCCAGAGATTGATGCTGAAGAGATTTAATGTGTGGAGTGTTCCGGAGATTGCTGCTGGAGAGATTTAGTGAGTGCAGTGTTCCAGAGATTGATGCTAGAGAGATTTACAAATGAAGTTTTCTGGCGATTGATTCTGTGGAGATTTATTGAGTGGGGTATTCCAGAGATTGATTCTGGAGAGATTTATTGAGCAGCGTGTTCCAGAGACAGCTGCTGGAGATACTTACCGACTGGAGTTTCCTGTGAGTGCTTCTGGAGAAATTTATTGAGTGGCTTGTGGAGGAGATTGATTCTGGAGAGATTTACTGATTGCATCATTCTGGAGACATATACTGCTTGGAGTGTTCCAGAGGTGGCTGCTGGAGGGATTTACCTAGTGGGACATTCCAGAGATTGCTGCTGGAGAGATTTAATGAGTAGGGCATTCCAGATATATCTGCTGGAGAGATTTAATTACTGGGGTGTTCCAGAGATTGATGCTGAAGAGATTTACGGAGTGGGGTGTTGCAGAGTTTGCTGCTGGAGAGATTTACTGTGTGGAGTGTTCTGGAGATCGCTGCTGGAGAGATTTAGTGAGTGGAGAGTTCCAGAGATTGATGCTGGAGATATTTATGAATTGTGTGCTCTGGAGATTGATTCTGCAGATATTTGCTGAGTGGGGTGTTCCAGAGATTGATTCTGGAGAGATTTATGGAGCAGTGTTCCAGAGAAGGATACTGGAGATACTTACCGACTGGGGTTTCCTGTGAGTGCTTCTGGAGAAATTTATTGAGTGGCTTGTGAAGGAGATTGATTCTGGAGAGATTTATTGAGTGGAGTGTTCAGGAGATTGATTCTGGAGGGATTTACTGAGCGGCGTGTTCCAGAGATTGCTGCTGGAAAGATTTACTGAGTGGGAAACTCCAGAGATTGTTGCTGGACAGATTTACTGAGTAGGGCATTCTATAGATTGCTGCAGTAGAGATTAACTGAGTGGAGTGTTCTTGAGATTGCTGCTGGACAGCTTTACTGAATGTGGTGTTGCGGTGATTGATTCTGGAGAGATTTATTGAATGGAGTGTTCTGGAGATTGCTGCTGGAGAGATGAACTGGGTGGAGTGTTTTGGCGATTGATTCTGAAGAGATTAACTGAGTGGAGTGTTCCAGAGATTGATGCTGGAGAGATTTCCAAATGGATTGTTCTGCAGATTGATTCTTGAGTTATTTACACAGTGGCATGTTCCAGAGATGGATTCTGGAGAGATTTACTGAGTGCTGCATTCTGGACATTGATTCAGGAGAGGTTTACTGTTTGGAGTGTTCCAGAAAATGCTGCTGGAGAGATTTACTGAGTGGAATGTTCCAGAGATTGCTGCTGGAGAGATTTAATGATTAGGGTGTTCCAGAGATTGATGCTGAAGAGACTTACGGAGTTGGCTGTTGCAAAGATTGCTGCTTGAGAGAGTTACTAAGTGGAGTGTTCTGGAGATTGCTGCTGGAGGGATTTACTGAGTGGGGTGTTCTGGAGATTGCTGCTGGAGGGATTTACTGAGTGGTGTGTTCCAGAGATTGATTCTGGAGAGGAGAACTGAGTGGGGCCTTCCAGAGATCGATTCTGGAGAGGTTTACTGAGCGGGGTGTTCCAGACATTGATTCTGGAGAGATTTACTGAGTGGGACATTCAAGAGATTGCTGCTGGAGAGATTAACGGAGTGGGGTGTTGCAGAGATTGCTGCTGGAGAGATTTCCAAATGGATTGTTTTGCAGATTGATTCTTGAGTTATTTACTGAGTGGGGTGTTCCAGTGATTGATTCTGGAGAGATTTACAAATGGAGTGTTCTGGAGATTGCTACTGGATAGATTTGATGTGTGGAGTGTTCCGGAGATTACTGCTGGAGAGTTTTACTGTGTGGAGTGTTCCAGAGATTGATGCTGGAGGGATTTACAAATGGAGTGTTCTGGAGATTGATCCTGCAGAGATTTACTGAGTGGGGTGTTCCAGAGAATTATGCTGGAGAGATTTGTTGAGCAGGGTGTTCCAGAGATGGCTGCGGGAGATATTTACTGACTGGACTTTCCTGTGAGTGCTCTGAAGAAATTTATTGAGTGGCATGTTGCGAAGATTGATTCTGGAGAGATTTATTGAGTGGAGTGTTCCAGAGATTGCTGCTGGAGTGATTTACTGAGTGGAGTGTTCTGGAGATTGCTGCTTTGGAGATTTATTGAGTGCTGAGTTCCAGAGATTGATGCTGGAGAGATTTACAAATGGATTGTTCTACAGATTGATTCTTGAGTTGTTTACGATGTGGGGTGTTGCTGAGATTGATTCTGGAGAGATTTACTGATTGCAGCATTCTGGACATTGATTCAGGAGAGATTTACTGGTTGGAGTGTTCCAGAGATGGCTGCTGTAGGGATTTACCTAGTGGGACATTCCAGAGATTGCTGCTGGAGAGATTTAATGAGTGGGACATTACAGATATATCTGCTGGAGAGATTTAATTACTGGGGTGTTCCAGAGATTGATGCTGAAGAGATTTACTGGGTGGGGTGTTGCAGAGATTGCTGCTAGAGAGATTTACTGTATGGAGTGTTCCGTAGATTGTTGCTGGAGAGATTTACTGAGTGGAGTGTTCCAGAGATTGCTGCTGGAGTGATTTACTGAGTGGAGAGTTCCAGAGATTGCTGATTTGGAGATTTATTGAGTGCTGACTTCCAGAGATTGATGCTGGAGAGATTTACAAATGGATTGTTGTACAGATTGATTCTTGAGTTGTTTACAATGTGGGGTGTTCCAGAGATTGTTTCTGGAGAGACTTACTGAGTGCAGCATTCTGGCCATTGATTCAGGAGAGATTTACTGTTTGGAGTGTTCCAGAGGTGGCTGCTGGAGGGATTTACCTAGTGGGACATTCCAGGGATTGATGCTGGAGAGATTTAATGAGTGGGGAATTCCAGGTATATATGTGCTGGAGACATTTCATTACTGGGGTGTTCCAGAGATTGATGCTGAAGAGATTTACGGAGTGGGGTGTTGCAGAATTTGCTGCTGGAGAGATTTACTGTGTGGAGTGTTTTGGAGATTTTTGCTGGAGACATTTAGTGAGTGGAGAGTTCCAGAGATTGATGCTGGAGATATTTATGAATTGTGTGTTCTGGAGATTGATTCTGCAGATATTTACTGAGTGGGGTGTTCCAGAGATTGATGCTGGAGAGATTTATTGAGCAGAGTGTTCCAGAGACGGCTACTGGAGATACTTACCGACTGGAGTTTCCTGTGAGTGCTTCTGGAGAAATTTATTGAGTGGCTTGTGGAAGAGATTGATTCTGGAGAGATTTATTGAGTGGAGTGTTCAGGAGATTGATTCTGGAGGGATTTACTGAGCGGCATGTTCCAGAGATTGCTGCTGGAAAGATTTACTGAGTGGGAAACTCCAGAGATTGTTGCTGGACAGATTTACTGAGTAGGGCATTCTATAGATTGCTGCGGTAGAGATTAACTGAGTGGAGTGTTCTTGAGATTGCTGCTGGACAGCTTTACTGAATGGGGTGTTGCGGTGATTGATTCTGGAGAGATATATTGAATGGAGTGTTCTGGAGATTGCTGCTGGAGAGATGAACTGAGTGGAGCGTTTTGGCTATTGATTCTGGAGAGACTTACTGAGTGGATTATTCCAGATTTGCTGCTGGATTTATTGAGTGGAGTGTTCCAGAGATTGATGCTGGAGAGATTTCCAAATGGATTGTTCTGCAGATTGATTCTTGAGTTATTTACTCAGTGGTGTGTTCCCGAGATTGATTCTGGAGAGATTTACTGAGTGCAGCATTCTGGACATTGATTCAGGAGAGATTTACTGTTTGGAGTGTTCCAGAAAATGCTGCTGGAGAGATTTACTGAGTGGGCTGTTCCAGAGATTGCTGCTGGAGAGATGAACTGAGTGGAGTGTTTTGGCGATTGATTCTGGAGAGACTTACTGAGTAGATTGTTCCAGATTTGCTGCTGGATTTATTGAGTGGAGTGTTCCAGAGATTTATGCTGGATAGATTTCCAAATGGATTGTTCTGCAGATTGCTTCTTGAGTTATTTACTCAGTGGTGTGTTCCTGAGATTGATTCTGGAGAGATTTACTGAGTGCAGCATTCTGGACATTGATTCAGGAGAGATTTACTGTTTGGAGTGTTCCAGAAATTTCTGCTGGAGACATTTACTGAGTGGGACGTTCCAGAGATTGCTGCTGGAGAGATTTAATGATTGGGGTGTTCCAGAAATTGATGCTGAAGAGATTTTCGGAGTTGGCTTTTGCAAAGATTGCTGCTTGAGAGATTTACTGAGTGGAGTGTTCTGGAGATTGCTGCTGGAGGGATTTACTGAGTGGGGTGTTCTGGAGATTGCTGCTGGAGGGATTTACTGAGTGGTACGTTCCAGAGATTGATTCTGGAGAGGAGTACTGAGTGGGGACTTCCGGAGATCGATTCTGGAGAGATTTACTGAGCGGGGTGTTCCAGAGATTGATTCTGGAGAGATTTACTGAGTGGGACATTCAAGAGATTGCTGCTGGAGAGATTAACGGAGTGGAGTGTTGCAGAAATTGCAGCTGGAGAGATTTCCAAATGGATTGTTTTGCAGATTGATTCTTGAGTTATTTACTGAGTGGGGTGTTCCAGTGATTGATTCTGGAGAGATTTACAAATCGAGTGTTCTGGAGATTGCTGCTGGATAGATTTACTGAGTGGAGTGTTCCGGAGTTGGCTGCTGGAGAGTTTTACTGAGTGGAGTGTTCCACAGATTGATGCTGGAGAGATTTACAAATGGAGTGTTCTGGAGATTGATTCTGCAGAGATTTACTGAGTGGGGTATTCCAGAGAATTATGCTGGTGCGAGTTGCTGAGCAGGGTGTTCCAGAGATGGCTGTGGGAGATATTTACTGACTGGACTTTCCTGTGAGTGCTTCTGAAGAATTTTATTGAGTGGCATGTTGCAAAGATTGATTCTGGAGAGATTTATTAAGTGGAGTGTTCCAGAGATTGCTTCTGCAGTGATTTACTGAGTGGAGTGTTCTGGAGATTGCTGCTTTGGAGATTTATTGAGTGCTGAGTTCCAGAGATTGATGCTGGAGAGATTTACAAATGGATTGTTCTACAGATTGATTCTTGAGTTGTTTACGATATGGGGTGTTGCAGAGATTGATTCTGGAGAGATTTACTGATTGCAGCATTCTGGACATTGATTCAGGAGAGATTTACTGGTTGGAGTGTTCCAGAGATGGCTGCTGGAGGGATTTACCTAGTGGGACATTCCAGAGATTGCTGCTGGAGAGATTTAATGAGTGGAGCTTTACAGATATATCTGCTGGAGAGATTTAATTACTGGGGTGTTGCAGAGATTGCTGCTGGAGAGATTTAATGTGTGGAGTGTTCCGTAGATTGTTGCTGGAGAGATTTACTGAGGGGAGTGTTCCGGAGATTGCTGCTGGAGAGATTTACTGAGTGCAGTGTTCCAGAGATTGATGCTGGAGAGATTTACAAATGGAGTGTTCTGGAGATTGATTCTGCAGAGATTTACCTAGTGGGGTATTCCAGAGATTGATTCTGGAGAGATTTATTGAGCAGAGTGTTCCAGAGACGACTGCTCGAGATACTTACCGACTGGAGTTTCCAGTGAGTCCTTCTGGAGAAATTTATTGAGTGGCTTGTGGAGGAGATTGATTCTGGAGAGATTTATTGAGTGGTGCGTTCCAGAAATTTCTACTGGAGAGATTTAATGACTGGGGTGCTCCAGAGATCACTGCCGGAGAGATTTATGAATGGTGGGTACTGGAGATTGATTCTTGAGTTATTTACTGAGTGAGGTGTTCCAGAGATTGATTCTTGAGAGATTTACAAATGGAGTTTTCTGGAGATTGATTGTGCAGAGATTTACTGAGTGGGTGTTCCAGAGATTGCTGCTGGAATGATTTACTGAGTGGAGGGTTCCAGATTTGCTGCTGGAAAGAGTGACTCAGTGGGGTGTTCCAAGATTGATTCTGGAGAGATTTACTCAGTGTGGCATTCTGGACATTGATTCTGGACAGATTCACTGAGTGGAGTGTTCTGGAGATTGTTTCCGGAGAGATTTACTGATTGGAGCTTTCCAGAGATTACTGCTGGAGAGATTTAGTGAGTGGAGTGTTTCTGGAGATTGATGCTGGAGAGATTTCCTGAGTGAAGAGTTCAGGAGATTGATTCTGTAGAGATTTATTGAATGGAGTGTTCTGGAGTTTGCTGCTGGAGAGACGAACTGAGTGGAGTGTTCAGGAGATTGCGCAGTGGAGATTTATTGAGTGCTGAGTTCCAGAGGTTGATGCTGAAGAGATTTATGAATGGAGTGTTCTGGAGATTGATTCTGGAGTTATTTACTGAGTGGGTGTTCCAGAGATTGCTGCTGGAGTGATTTACTGTGTGGAGTGTTCCAGATTTGCTGCTGGAGAGATTTAGTGAGTGGAGTGTTCCAGAGATTGCTGCTGGAGTGATTTACTGAGTGGAGTTCTCCAGATTAGCTACTGGAGAGAGTTACTGAGTGTAGTGTTCCAGGGATTGATGCTGGAGAGATTTAATAACTGGGGTGTTCCAGACATTCCTGCTGGAGAGATTTAGTGAGTGGCCTGGACCAGAGATTGATGCTGGAGAGATTGACTGAGTGGAATGTTCCGGAGATTGATTCTGGAGAGATTTATTGAGTTGAGTGGTTCAGAAATTGCTGCTGTAGAAATTTACTGAACGGGGCATTCCAGAGATTGTTGCTAGAGAAATTTACTGAGTAGGGCATTCCAGAGATTGCTGCTGGAAAGATTCAATAACTGGGGTGTTCCAGAGATTGCTGCTGGAGAGATTTACTGAGTGGAGTGTTCCAGAGATGGATTCCAGAGTAATTTACTGAGGGAGTGTTGCAGAGATTGATTCTGGAGAGAGTTGTTGAGTGAAGTGTTGCAGTGATTGATGCTCGAGAGATTTACTGTGTGGAGTGTTCTGGAGATTGATTCAAGAGAGATTCACTGTGTGGAGTTTTCCAGAGATCGATACTGGGGAGATTTATGAATGGAGTGTTCTTCAGATTGATTCTGGAGAGATTTACAAAAGGTGAGTTCTGGAGATTGATTCTGGAAAGATTTACTGAGTGGAGCGGTCCACAAAATGATGCTGGAGTGATTTACTGAGTGGAGTATTCCTGAGATTGATTCTGGAGAAATTTACTGAATGGTGTATTGTGGAGTTTGATCCTGGAGCGAATTATTGGGTTCAGTCTTCCAGAAATTGCTGCTGGAGTGGTTTACTGAGTGGAGTGTTCTGGAAAATGTTTCCTGAGAGATTTACTGAGTGGAGTGTTCTGGAGATTGATTCTGGAGAGATTTGCTGAGTGGGGCGTTCTAGAGAATGATTCTGAAAAGATTTACTGAGTGGGGCGCTCCGGTGGGTAATTCTGGAGATATTTACTGAGTGGGACGTTCTAGAGATTGCTGCTGCAGAGATTTATTGAGTGGAGTGTTCTGGAGATTGATTCCGGAGAGACCTACTGAGTGGGGTGTTCCAGAGGTTACTGCTGGAGTGATTTACTGATTGGAGTGTTCCAGAGATTGATGTTGGAGAGATTTACTGAGTGTGGCATTCTGGACATTAATTCTGGAGAGATTTGCTGGGTGGAGTGTTCCAGAGTTTGATTCTGGTGGTATTTACAGAGTTTTCCAGAGAGTTCTGCTGTAGAACTTTAGGCTGAGTAGCGTGTTCCAGAGATTACTGCTGAAGAGATTTACTGTGTGGAGTGTTCTGCAGATTGATTCTGGAGCGATTTGTGAGTGGAGTATTCCAGAAATTGTTGCTGGGAAGATTTACTGAGTGGGATGTTCCAGAGATTGCTGCTGCAGAGATTTACTGAGTGCGGCATTCCAGAAATTGGTACTGGAGAAATTAACAGAATGGAGTGTTCCAGAAATTGTTTCTGGAGAGATTTGTTAATCGGTGTGTTCCAGAGACTGCTGCTGGAAAGATTTACTGAGCGGAGTGTTCCAGAGATTGATGCTGGAAAGATGTATGGAGTGGGGCATTGCAGAAATTGCTGCTGGAGACATTAACAGAGTGGGGCGTTCCTGAAATTGATGCTGGAGAGATTTACTGAGTGGACTGTTCCGGAGATTGATTCTGCAGAGATTTATTGAATTAATTTTCCAGAGATTGCTGCTGAAGAGATCTGCTGAGTGGAGTGTTCCAGAGATGGGTGCTGGAAAGATTTTCTAATGTAGTATTCTGAGGTTGATTCTGGAGAGATTTACTGAGTGGAGTAGTCCCAAAATTGCTACTGGAAAGATTTACTGAGTGGGACGTTATAGCAATCGGTTCTGGGGAAATTAGCAGAATGGATTTGTTCCAGAAATTGTTTATGGAGAGATTCGTTGATCGGAGTGTTGCAGAGACTGCTGCTGGAGAGATTTACTGAGTGGAGTGTTCCGGAGATTGAAGCTGAGGAGATTTAATGAATGCTGAGCTCAGAGATTGACGCTGGAGGGATTTACAAATGGAATGTTCTGGAGATTGATTCTTGAGTTATATACTGAGTGGGGTGTTCCAGAGATGGATTCTGGAGAGATTTACTGAGTGCAGCATTCTGGACATTGATTCTGGAGAGATTTGCTGGCTGGACTGTTCCAGAGGTTGCTGCTGGAAATGATTACTGAGTGGGAGGTTCCAGAGATTGTTGCTGGAAAGATTTACTGAGTGGGGCATTCCAGAGTTCGATGCTGGAGAAATTAACTGACTGGGGTCTTCCAGAAATTGATTCTGGAAAGATTTGTTGAGTAGAGTTTTCCAGAGACTGCTGCTGGAGAGATTTAATAAATGGAGTGTTCCTGAGATTGATGCTGGAGAGATTTGCTGAGTGGTGTGTTGTGGACATTGATTGTAGAGAGCATTATTGAGTTCAGTCTTCCAGAGATTGCTGCTGGAAAGATTTACTGAGTGGAGTGTGCCAGAGATTGCTGCTGGAGAGATTTATTGAGTGGATTGTTACGGAGATTGATGCTGGAGAGATCTAATGAGTGGAGTGTTCCAGATATTGCTGCTGGAGAGATTTATTGATTGCAGTGTTCCAGAGATTGATGCTGGAGAGATTTATGAATGGTGTGTTCTGGAGATTGATTCTGGAGAGATGGGCTGAGTGGGGCATTCCAGAGAATGATTCTGAAAAGATTTGCTGAGTGTGGTGTTCTGGAGATTGATTTTGCAGAGATTTACTAAGTGTGGTGTCCCAGATATTGCTGCTAGAAAGTTTTACTGAGTGGGACATTCCGGAGATTGCTACTGGAGAGATTTACTGAGTGGCGTGTTCCAGACATTGATTCTGGAGAGATTTGTTGAGCGGAGTGTTCCAGAGATTACTGCTGGACAAAGTTAATGAAAGGAGTGTTCCTGAGATTTGTTCTGGAGAAATCTGCTGAGTGGTGTGTTATGGAGATTGATTGTAGAGACCATTATTGAGTTCAGTCTTCCAGAGATTGCTGCTGGAGAGATTTACTGAGTGGAATGTTCTGGAGAATGTTTCCTGAGAGATTTACTGAGTGGAGTGTCCCAGAGATTGCTGCTGGAGAGATTTACTGAGTGGAGTGTTCCAGGGATTGATGCTGGAGAGATTTAATAACTGGGGTGTTCCAGAGATTGATTCTGGAGAGATTTAATGACTGTGGCATTCTGAACATTGATTCTGGACAGATCTACTGGTTGGAGTGTTCCAGATATTGCTGCTGGCATGATTTATGGAGTGGGGCATTCCAGAGATTGCTGCTGGAGAGATTTACTGAGTGGCGTGTTCCAGACATTGATTCTGGAGAGATTTGTTGAGCGGAGTGTTCCAGAGATTACTGCTGGACAAAGTTAATGAATGGAGTGTTCCTGAGATTGATTCTGGAGAAATTTGCTGAGTGGTTTGTTATGGAGATTGATTGTAGAGACCATTATTGAGTTCAGTCTTCCAGAGATTGCTGCTGGAGAGATTTACTGAGTGGAGTATTTCAGAGATTGCTGGTGGAGAGGTTTACTGGGTGGGGTGTTGCGGAGATTTATTCTGGTGAGATTTAATGACTGGGGTGTTCCAGAGATTACTGCTGGACAGAGTTAATGAATGGAGTGTTCCTGAGATTGATTCTGGAGAAATTTGCTGAGTGGTGTTGTTGCGGAGCTTGATTGTAGAGAGCATTATTGAGTTCAGTCTTCCAGAGATTGCTGCTGGAGAGATTTACTGAGTGGAGTGTTCCAGAGATTGATGCTGGAAAGATTTACGGAGTGGGGCATTCCATAAATTGCTGCTGGAGACATTAACAGAGTGGAGTGTTCCTGAAATTGATGCTGGAGTGATTTTCTGAGTGGTGTTTTCCGGAGATTAATTCAGGAGAGATTGAGTGGAGTGTTCCAGAGATTGATGCTGGAGAGATTTACGAATGGAGCGTTCTGCATATTGATTCTGGAGAGATTTGCGAGTGGAGTATTCCAGAAATTGCTGCTGGAAAGATTTACTGAGTGGGACGTTCCAGAGATTGCTTCCGGAGAGATTTACTGAGTGGGGCATTCCAGCAATTGGTTCTGGGGAAATTAACAAAATGGTGTGTTCCAGAAATTCTTTCTGGAGAGATTTGTTGATCAGAGTTTTCCAGAGACTGCTGCTGGAGTGATTTACTGAGTGGAGTGTTCCAGAGATTGATTCTGGAGAGAATTATTGAGTTCAGTCTTCCAGAGATTGCTGCCGGAGAGATGTACTGTGTGGAGTGTTCTGGAGAATGTTTCTTGAGAGATTTACTGAGTGCAGTGTTCCAGAGATTGCTGCTGTCGAGGTTTACTGAGTGGGATGTTCCGAGATTGACGCTGGAAAGATTTACTGAGTGGAGAATTCAATAGATTGTGGCTGGAGTGATTTACTGAGTGGAGGGTTCCAGAGAATGATTCTGGAAAGATTTGCTGAATGGAGCGTTCTGGAGATTGATTCTCGAAAGATTTACTGAGTGAAGTGTTCCAGAGAACACTGATGAGATATTTACTGAGTGGGGTGTTCCGGAGGTTTTCTGCTGGAAAGATTTACCAATGGCATGTTCCAGAGATTGATTTTGGAGAGATTTACTGAGTGGGGAGTCCCAGAGATTGCTGCTGGAGAGATTTACTGAACGGGGCATTCCAGAGCTTGGTTCTGCAATGAGTTACTGAGTGTGGCATTCCAGGGATTGCTGCTGGAGAGATTTACTGAGTGGGGTGTTCCTGAGATTGATTCTGGAGAGATTTATTCAGTGGAGTGTTCCAGAGATTGCTGCTGGAGAGATTTACTAAGTGCGTCGTTCTGGAGATTGCAGTGCGAGAGAGTCACTGAGTGGAGTGTTCCAGATTTGCTGCTGGAAAGGTTTACTGACTGGGGCATTCCAGAGATTGCTACTGGAGAGATCTACTGAGCGGGGTGTCCCAAAGATTGTTGCTGGAGATATTTATTGAGTGGAGTGTTCCAGAAATTGATGCTGGAAAGATGTACGGAGTGGGGCATTGCAGAAATTGCCGCTGGAGCCATTAACAGAGTGAGGCATTCTTGAAATTGATGCTGGAGTGATTTTCTGAGTGGAGTGTTCTGGAATTTGATTCTGCAGAGATTTACTGAGTGGATTGTTCCACAAATTGTTGCTGGAGTGATTTACTGAGTTGGGTGTTCCAGAGATTACTGCTGAAGAGATTTACTGTGTGGAATGTTCTGCAGATTGATTCTGGAGCGATTTGTGAGTGGAGTATTCCAGAAATTGCTGCTGGAAAGATTTACTGAGTGAGATGTTCCAGAGATTGCTGCTGCAGTGATTTACTGAGTGCGGCATTCCAGAAATTGGTTCTGGAGAAATTAACAGAATGGAGTGTTCCAGAAATTGTTTCTGGAGAGATTTGTTAATCGGTGTGTTCCAGAGACTGCTGCTGGAAAGATTTACTGAGCGGAGTGTTCCAGAGATTGATGCTGGAAAGATGTATGGAGTGGGGCATTGCAGAAATTGCTGCTGGAGACATTAACAGAGTGGGGCGTTCCTGAAATTGATGCTGGAGAGATTTACTGAGTGGACTGTTCCGGAGATTGATTCTGCAGAGATTTATTGAATTAATTTTCCAGAGATTGCTGCTGAAGAGATCTGCTGAGTGGAGTGTTCCAGAGATGGGTGCTGGAAAGATTTACTAATGTAGTATTCTGAGGTTGATTCTGGAGAGATTTACTGAGTGGAGTAGTCCCAAAATTGCTACTGGAAAGATTTACTGAGTGGGACGTTATAGCAATCGGTTCTGGGGAAATTAGCAGAATGGAGTGTTCCAGAAATTGTTTATGGAGAGATTCGTTGATCGGAGTGTTGCAGAGACTGCTGCTGGAGAGATTTACTGAGTGGAGTGTTCCAGAGATTAATGCTGAGGAGATTTAATGAACGCTGAGCTCAGAGATTGACGCTGGAGGGATTTACGAATGGAATGTTCTGGAGATTGATTCGAGTTATATACTGAGTGGGGTATTCCAGAGATGGATTCTGGAGAGATTTACTGAGTGCGTCATTCTGGACATTGATTCTGGAGAGATTTGCTGGCTGGACTGTTCCAGAGGTTGCTGCTGGAAATGATTACTGAGTGGGAGGTTCCAGAGATTGCTGCTGGAGAGATTTACTGAGTGGGGCATTCCAGAGTTCGATGCTGGAGAAATTAACTGACTGGGGTCTTCCAGAAATTGATTCTGGAAAGATTTGTTGAGTAGAGTTTTCCAGAGACTGCTGCTGGAGAGATTTAATAAATGAAGTGTTCCTGAGATTGATGCTGGAGAAATCTCTCCAGTTGCTGAGTGGTGTGTTGTGGACATTGATTGTAGAGAGCATTATTGAGTTCAGTCTTCCAGAGATTGCTGCTGGAAAGATTTACTGAGTGGAGTGTGCCAGAGATTGCTGCTGGAGAGATTTATTGAGTGGATTGTTACGGAGATTGATGCTGGAGAGATCTAATGAGTGGAGTGTTCCAGATATTGCTGCTGGAGAGATTTATTGATTGCAGTGTTCCAGAGATTGATTCTGGAGAGATGGGCTGAGTGGGGCATTCCAGAGAATGATTCTGAAAAGATTTGCTGAGTGTGGCGTTCTGGAGATTGATTTTGCAGCGATTTACTAAGTGTGGTGTCCCAGATATTGCTGCTGGAAGGTTTTACTGAGTGGGACATTCCAGAGATTGCTGCTGGAGAGATTTACTGAGTGGTGTGTTCCAGACATTGATTCTGGAGAGATTTGTTGAGCGGAGTATTCCAGAGATTACTGCTGGACAAAGTTAATGAATGGAGTGTTCCTGAGATTGATTCTGGAGAAATTTGCTGAGTGGTGTGTATGAAGATTGATTGTAGAGACCATTATTGAGTTCAGTCTTCCAGAGATTGCTGCTGGAGAGATTTACTGAGTGGAATGTTCTGGAGAATGTTTCCTGAGAGATTTACTGAGTGGAGTGTTCCAGGGATTGATGCTGGAGAGATTTAATAACTGGGGTGTTCCAGAGATTGATTCTGGAGAGATTTAATGACTGTGGCATTCTGAACATTGATTCTGGACAGATGTAGTGGTTGGAGTGTTCCAGATATTGCTGCTGGAGAGATTTACTGAGTGGCGTGTTCCAGACATTGATTCTGGAGAGATTTGTTGAGCGGAGTGTTCCAGAGATTACTGCTGGACAAAGTTAATGAATGGAGTGTTCCTGAGATTGATTCTGGAGAAATTTGCTGAGTGGTGTGTTATGGAGATTGATTGTAGAGACCATTATTGAGTTCAGTCTTCCAGAGATTGCTGCTGGAGAGATTTACTGAGTGGAGTATTTCAGAGATTGCTGGTGGAGAGGTTTACTGGGTGGGGTGTTACGGAGATTTATTCTGGTGAGATTTAATGACTGGAGTGTTCCAGAGATTACTGCTGGACAGAGTTAATGAATGGAGTGTTCCTGAGATTGATTCTGGAGAAATTTGCTGAGTGGTGTTGTTGCGGAGCTTGATTGTAGAGAGCATTATTGAGTTCAGTCTTCCAGAGATTGCAGCTGGAGAGATTTACTGAGTGGAGTGTTCCAGAGATTGATGCTGGAAAGATTTACGGAGTGGGGCATTCCATAAATTGCTGCTGGAGACATTAACAGAGTGGAGTGTTCCTGAAATTGATGCTGGAGTGATTTTCTGAGTGGTGTTTTCCGGAGATTAATTCAGGAGAGATTGAGTGGAGTGTTCCAGAGATTGATGCTGGAGAGATTTACGAATGGAGCGTTCTGCATATTGATTCTGGAGAGATTTGCGAGTGGAGTATTCCAGAAATTGCTGCTGGAAAGATTTACTGAGTGGGACGTTCCAGAGATTGCTTCCGGAGAGATTTACTGAGTGGGGCATTCCAGCAATTGGTTCTGGGGAAATTAACAAAATGGTGTGTTCCAGAAATTCTTTCTGGAGAGATTTGTTGATCAGAGTTTTCCAGAGACTGCTGCTGGAGTGATTTACTGAGTGGAGTGTTCCAGAGATTGATTTTGGAGAGATTTATTGAGTGGGACGCTCCAGAGCTTGTTGCTGGAGAGATTTATTCAGTGGAGTGTTCCAGAGATTGATTCTGGAGAAATTTACTGAGTGGAGAGTTCCGGAGATTGCTGCTGGAGAGATTTAATGTGGGGCGTTCTGGAGATTCATTCTGGATAGATTTACTGATGGAGTGTTCCGGAGATTGATTCTTGAGAGATTTACTGAGTGGAGTGTTCCAGAGTTTGCTGCTGGAGAGATTTTCTGAGCGGGGTCTCCCAGAGATTGATTCTAGAGAAATTTACTGAGTGGAGTGTTCTGCAAATTGATTCTGAAGAAATTTACTGAGTGGAATCTTCCAGACAATGATTCTGGAGACATAAACAAAAATACCTGGAAAAACTCAGGAAGTCTAACAGCATCTGCGGAGATGGATACAGTTGATGTTTCAAGTCCGTATGATGCTTCACCAGAACTTTAAATATAGAAATAAGATGAAATCTCAGCTGGTAGAGGGGGCTTTGTGGGTCAGGTAGAGCTCAATAGGGGGCCAGTGAAAGGTGGACTGCCAAAGATGTCATAGACAAAAGGACAAAGGGGTGTTGACGGTGGTGATATTATCTAAAGGATGTGCTAATGGGGACATTAATGGTAGCAAGCAAGACAAGCTAGTGGCAGATAGCGCTAGTGGGGGTAGGGTGGGGGTAGGGATCGAAATGGGCTAAAAGGTGGAGATGAAACAATAGATCAAAATAAATTTAAAAGTAGGTGGGAAGAGAAAAATATATTTGTAAAAAAAATTATAAATTATTGGAAAAAGGGGGATCGGAAAGTACATGGGGTTGGAGGAGAGAGCTCATGATCTGAAGTTGTTGAACTCAATATTAAGTCTGCTAGACTGTAAAGTGCCTAGTCAGAAGATGAAGTGCTGTTCCTCCAGTTTGCATTGAGATTCACTGGAACATTGCAGCAGGCCAAGGATGGACATGTGGGCATAAGAGCAGGATGGTGTGTTGAAATGGCAAGTGATAGGGAGGTCTGGGTCATGCTTGCAGACAGACCGAAGGTGTCTGCGTTTGGTCTCTCCAATGTAGAGGAGACCACATTGGGAGTGGCGAATGCAGTAGACTAAATTGAGGGACTAATTGAGCGCTGCTTCACTTGAAAGGAGTGTTTAGGCCCTTGGACGGTTAGGAGGGGGGAAGTAAAGGGGCAGGTGTTACCCCTTCTGCGGTTGCATAGGAAGGTGCCGTGGGAGGGGGTTGAGGTGTAGGGGGTGATGGAAGAGTGGACCAGCGTGTCCCGGAGGGAACGATCCCTGCAGAAAGCCACCAGGGGATGAAGGGAAGATGTGTTTGGTGGTGGTATCATGCTGGAGTTGGCAGAAATGGTGGAGGATGATTCCTTGAACACGGAGGATAGTGGGGTGATAAGTGAGGACAAGGGGGATCCTATCATGGTTCTGGGAGGAAGAGGAAGGTGTGAGGGCGGATGTGCAGGAGTTGGGATGGATACGTTTGAGAGCCCTGTTAACCTCCGTGGGTGGAAAACCTCGGTTAAGGAAGAAGGAAGACATGTCAGAGGAACTATTTTGGAAAGTGGCATCATCAGAACAGATGCGATGGAGGTGAAAGAACTGAGAGAATGGGATGGAGTCCTTACAGGAAGCGGGGTGTGAGGAGCTGTAGTCGAGGTAGCTGTGGGAGTCGGTAGGCTTGATGTGAATATTGGTGGACAATCTATTACCAGAAACTGAGACTGAGAAGTCAAGGAAGGGAAGGGAAGTGTCATTGATGGACCATGTGAAAAATGATGGACGGGTGGAAATTGGAAGCAAAATTAATAAATTTTTCCAGATCCAGACAAGTGCATGAAGCAGCACCGAAGCAATCATCGATGTACCGGAGAAAGAGTTGTGGGAGGGGCCTGAGTAGGACTGGAACAAGGAATGTTGCACATACCCCATAAATAGGCAGGCATAACTGGGGCCCATGCCGGTAACCATAGCCACACCTTTTATTTGGAGGAAGTGAGACGCGTTTAAGGTGAAATTGTTCAGTGAGAGAACAAGTTCAGCCAGACGGAGGAGAGCAGTGGTGGATGGGGATTGTTCGGGCCTCTGTTCGAGGAAGAAGCAGAGAGCCCTCAGAGCATCCCAGTGGGGGATGGAGGTGTAGAGGGATTGGACGTTCATGGTGAAGAGGAGGCGGTTGGGGCCAGGGAGCTGGAAGTTGTTGATATGATGTAGGGCGTGAGAGGAACTGCGGATGTAGGTGGGAGGAGACTGGACAAGGGGAGAGAGAACGGAGTCAAGATAGCAGGAAATAAGTTCCATGGGGCAGGAACATGCTGACACGATCGGTCTGCCGGGACAGTCCTGTTTGTGGATTTTGGGTAGGAGGTAGAAGCAGGCCTTCGGAGTTTGGGAGACTATGACTTTGGAAGCTGTGGAGGGAAGATCTCCAGAGGAGATGAGGTCAGTGACAGTCCTGGAAACAATGGCTTGATGTTCAGTGGAGGAGCCATGGTCCAGGGGGAGGTACGAGGAAGTGACTGCGAGTTGACGCTCAGCCTCTGCAAGGTAAAGGTTAGTATGCCAGACAACAACAGCACCACCCCTGTCAGCAGTTTTGATAACAAAGTCAGGGTTGGACCTGAGAAAACGGAGTGCAGCAAGCTCAGAAAGAGACAGGTTAAAATGGGTGAGAGGAGCAGAGAAATTGAGACGACTGATGTCCAGAGATGTCCCGGAGATGGATGCTGGAGAGATTTACTGAGTGGGGCATTCCAGAGATTGATGCTGTAGAGATTTACTAAGTGGAGTGTTCCAGAGATTGCTGTTGGAGAAATTTACTGAGCGGGGCATTCCAGATATTGATACTGGGAAGATTTATTGAGTGGAGTGTTCCAGAGATTGCTTCTGGAGAGATTTACTGAGCGGGGCGTTCCAGAGATTTATTGAGAGGGGTGCTGCAGAGATTGAGGCTGGAGAGATATACTGAGTAGGGTGTTCTGGAGGTTGATGCTGGAGGGATTTACTGAGTGGAGTGTTCCGGAGATTGCTGCTGGAGAGATTTACTGAGTGGAGTTTTCCGGAGATAGATTCTGGAGAGATTTACTGAATGAGGTGTTATAGAGACTGCTGCTGGAGAGATTTACTGAGTGGACTGTTCCGGAGTTTGCTGCTGGAGAGATTTACTGAGCGGGGTGTTCCAGAGATTGCTTCTGGAGAGATTTACTGAGTGGAGTGTTCCAGAGATTGCTACTGGAGAGATTTACTGAGTGGAGTTTTCCGGAGATCGATTCTGGAGAGATTTACTGAATGAGGTGTTATAGAGACTGCTGCTGGAGAGATTTACTGAGTGGACTGTTCCGGAGTTTGCTGCTGGAGAGATTTACTGAGCGGCGCATTCCAGAGATTGCTTCTGGAGGGATTTACTGAGTGGAGTGTTCCAGAGATTGCTTCTGGAGAGATTTCTTGAGTGGAGTGTTCCAGAGATTGATTCTGGAGAGATTTAGTGAGTGGGGCATTCCAGAGAACGCTGCTGGAGAGATTTACTGAGTGGAGTGTTCCAGAGGTTGATTCTATAGAAATTTACTGAGTGGGATGTTCCGGAGATTGATTCTGGAGAAATTTACTGAGTTGGGTGTTCTGGAGTTTGATTCAGGAGAGATTTATTGAGTGCAGTGTTCCAGAGATTGATTCTGGAGAGATTTACTGAGTGGAGAGTTCCAAAGGTTGATCCTGGAGAAATTTACTGAGTGGTGTGTTCCAGAGGTTGATTCTGGAGAAATTTACTGAGTGGGGTGTTCCGGAGATTGCTGCTGGATGGATGTACTGATTGGGGCGATGAAGAGATTGATGCTGGAGAGAATTACTGATCGGAGTGTTCCGGAGATTGCTGCTATAGAGATTTTCTGAATGCGGTGTTGTAGAGATTGCTGCATGGAGAGATTTACTGAAGGGGTGTTCCAGAGATTGAGTCTGGAGAGAATAACTAAGTGTGGCATTCCGGAGATTGACTCTCGAGAGATTTACTGAGTGAGGCATTCTGGAGATTGCTTCTGGCGAGATTTACTGAGCAGGGCGTTCCAGAGATTCCTGCTGGAGAGATTTACTGAGAGGGGTGTTCCAGAGACTGCTGCTGGAGAGATTTACTGAGTGGATTGTCCCAGAGATTGCTGTTGGAAAGATTTACTGAGTGGAGAGTCCCAGAGATTGCTGCTGGAAGGATTTACTGAGTGGAGTGTTCCAGAGACTGCTGCTGGAGAGATTTACTGAGTGGAGTGTTCCGGAGATTGATTCTGGAGGAATTTCTTGAGTGGAGTGTTCTGCAGATTGCTGCTGGAGAGATTTACTGAGTGTGCATTCCAGAGATTGATTCTGGAGAGATTTGCTGAGTGGGGTGTTCAAGAGATTGATTCTTGAGAGATTTACTGAGTGGGGCATTCTGGAGATTGCTTCTGGAGAGATTTACTGAGCGGGGGGCTCCAGAGATTGTTGCTGGAGAGATTTAATGAGTGGAGTGTTCCAGAGATTGATGCTGGAGAGATTAACTGAGTGGTGTGTCCTGGAGATTGATTCTGCAGACATTTACTGAGCGGAGTGTTCTGCAAATTGCTGCTGGAGAGATTTACTGAGTGGAGTGTTCTATAGATTTTTGCTGATGAGATTTGCTGATTGGGTGTTCTGGAGGTTGATGCTGGAGAGATATACCGACTGGCCTCTCCCAGGGATTATGCTGGGGATTTACTGCACAGTAAAGAGATGTACTGAGTGCAGTGTCCCAGGGATCGATGTTGGGAGATGTATTGAGTGCAGTGTCCCAGGGATCAATGTTGGGAGATGTATTGAGTGCATTGTCCCAGGGATCGGTGCTGGGAGATGTACTGAGTGCAGTGTCCCAGGAATCGGTGCTGGGAGATGTACTGAGTGCAGTGTCCCAGGGATCGGTGCTGGGAGATGTACTGAGTGCAGTGTTCTAGGGATCGGTGCTGGGAGATGTCCTGAGTGCAGTGTCAGGGAGAGATGGTGGACTTGTCCCTCAGGGCAGTCAAACTATTCAGTTTAAATGCCAACTTCCTCTGGATCTTATCCAAACACATGTTTTTTAAAAAAATCATTCATGGGATGTGGGCTTCGCTGGCTGGGCCAGCATTTATTGCCCATCCCTAGTTGCCCTTGAGAAGGTGGTGGTGGTGAGCTGTCTTCTTGAACTGCTGCAGTCCATGTGATGTAGGTACACCCACAGTGCTATTAGGAGAGAGTTCCAGGATTTTGACCCAGTGATACTGAAGGAACGGTGATACATTTCCAAGTCAGGATGGAGTGTGACTTGGAGGGGAACTTCCAGGTGGTGGTGTTCCCATCTATCTGCTGCCCTTGTCCTTCTAGATGGTAGTGGTCATGGGTTTGGAAGGTGCTGTCTAAGGAGCCTTGGTGAATTCCTGCAGTGCATTGATAGTTGCATTGTTTTAAATATATCATAATTTTAAATCATCATATTGGCTCATCACCTAATGTAGATACGATAGGTACAATTTTAATGTCCTCAGTTCTAGTGTGTCTTCAGCAGTTTTTGAGTATCACATCTGAGACTGACTCTCTCCCAGGTGACAGCCAGTGTGAATCTGCCAGGGTTTGGGGCAAATCTGTAACAGCAACAACTAATTGTGTTTATATTGCACATTAACACCCTAAGGTTTTTCACAGCAACATTATTGAATGAAATTTGACACCAAGCCATATAAGGAGTTATAAGGACATGTCTCCTACCATCCAGTCCTTCAGTCTGTTTCTTAGAATGAGAAGGTCTGGGTTGTAGGAATGAATCATGACAGGTCCCAGAGAATCTGGAGCAAACCTACATGAACAATTTCTTGTGGTTTCACACCAGCTCCACATTGATGGAATGTTACTGTCAATTTATAAACACTCCTGGTTGATGTGGCCTGTGATGTGCTCAGATTGTCACCTTGTGCAGTTGATGGCACATCCTTTATCTGAGGGAATCCACCAGAAAGGAGAACCCGAGAGCCCAATCATTCTGGCTATTGTCATCACAGGGGAAGTTCACATAACTCCCAATCCTGCAATAAAAATCTATTGATCACCTGCCTTATGTATTTATGAGCAGCTGACTGTAAAACCCTCGTGGTTTCTCTGGTATTATCCTGAAAGGAACCAGGGACAAGAAATTGAGGGCGGTGCTGACCTTCATAATGTGTTTTGTGACTTGGAGATATGCAGAGATGACACTCATCAGTTTCCATGAGTAAAACTGAGTTTCATCCTTTACTGCTTGGTTTCAGTTTTAGTAACCACACCCACAGGGTTGACTGACAGCACACAGCACACCGTGAGCAGTCGACAGAGACACACAATTCAATATATAACTATTGAACACAACATCTTCACCCCACTCCCCTTGTTAAACTAAAGGACCTCATTTTAAATTAAACCATCATAAGCAATAAACATATGTACATTGAACCTTTTCTGAGGGTCCAAGAATGTCAATTTTCTCAAAGAGCAGGAATAGCACTGTCATCAGCCACCTTTATATCTCAAAGACGAAGATCAACAAATTTGAATTTATGGTTCTATGTGATCACCTGGATGAGGCGGATGGAAATTTACCATCCTTCTCTGGTCTGGCCTATACGCGACTCCAGAACCACAGCAATGTGATTCACACTTAACTGTCCTCTGAAATGGCCTGCCAAGCTATTCAGTTGTACAAAACAGCTACAGAAAAGCCAAAAAGGATTGACTTCGGCATGAGAAATGACAATGACACATCCAGGCTTGTCAATCCTGCAGAGTCCTCCTTGGTAACACTTGGGAGCTTTTGCCAAAATTGGGAGAGCTGTCCCACTCAAGTGTTAAGCAACAGCCAGATATAGTCATACTCACAGAATCATACCTTGTAACCAATGTCCTAGACACCACCATCACCATCCCTGGATATATCCTGTCCCACCAGCAGGACAATCCCAGCTGAGGTGGTAGCACACTGGTATACAGTGAGGTGGGAGTTGCCCTGGGAGGCCTCAAAAGTGACACAGGAGCCCATGAAGTCTCATGGCATCAAGTCAAAGAGGGGCAAGAAATCCTCCTGCTGATTATCATTTACTGCCCTCCCTCAGCTGATGAATCAGTGCTCCTCCTTGTTGAACACCACTTGGAAGAAGCAGTGAGGGTGGCAAGGGCACAGAATGTAGTCTGGGTGGGGGACTTCAATGTCCTTCATCAAGAGTGGCTCGGTAGCACCACATATTGACCGAGCTGGCCGAGTCCTAAAGGGCATAGCTGCTAGACTGGGTCTGCAGCAGGTGGTGAGGGAACCAACAAGACGGAAAAACATACTTGACCTTGTCCTCACCAACCTGTCTGTTGCAGATGCATCTGGCCATGACAGAATTGGTAGGAGTGACCACCAAACAGCCCTCATAAAGATAAAGTCCTGTCTTCACATTGAGCATACCTTATAATGTTTTGTGTGGCACTACCACCATGCTAAATGGGATGGATTCAGAAAAGATGTAGCAGCTCAGAACTGGACATCCATGAGGTGCTGTGGGCCATCAGCAGCAACAGAATTGTACTCAACCATAATCTGTAACATCATGGCCCGGCATATCCCCCCACTCTACCACTACCATTAAGCCAGAGGACCAACCCTGATTTAATGAAGAGCGCAGGAGGGTGTGCCAGGAGCAGCACTAGGCATACCTAAAACCTGGTGAAGCTGCAACACAGGACTATTTGCATGCCAAACAGCAGAAGCAGCAAGCAATAGACAGAGCTAATCAATCCCACAACCAGTGAATCAGATCAAAGACCTACAGCCCTCCTACATGTTGGTGGGCATTTAAACAACTAACAGGAGGAGGAGGCTCCACCAACATCCCCATCCTAAATGATGGAGGAACCCAGCACAGCAGTGCAAAAGACAAGGCTGAAGCATTTGCAACAATATTCAGCCAGAAGTGCTGAGCGAATGATCCATCTCAGCTGCCTCCTGAGTTTCCCAACATCACAGATGCCAGTCTTCGGCCAATTCAATTCACTCCATGTGACATCGAGAAACAACCAAAGGTGTTAGATACAGCAAAGGGTATGGGCCCTGATAACATTCCGGCAGCAGTACTGATGACTTGTGCTCCAGAAATAGCCACCCCCTAGCCAAGCTGTTCCAATACAGTTACAACGCTGGCTTCTACCCAGCAATATGGAAAATTGCCCAGGTGTGTCCTGTCCATAAAATGCAGGACAAATCAAATCCAGACAGTTACCACACCATAAGTCTACTCTCAATCAAGAGCAAAGGTTTTTAAAATTATTCTTTCGTGGGATGTGGCCAGTATTTATTTCCCATCCTAAATTGCCCTTGAGAAAGTGGTGGTGAGCTACCATCTTGAACTAGTGCAGTCCATGTGATGTAGGTACATCCAGGGTGCTTTTAGTAAGGGAGTTCTGGGATTTTGACCCAGTGCCAGTGAAGGAACAATGACATAGTTCCAGATCAGGATGGTGAGTGGCTTGAAGGGGAACTTGTAGGTGGTGGTGTTCCCATGCAGCTGCTGCCCTTGTACTTTTTGGTGGTAGGGGTTGCAGGTTTGGATTTGCTATTAAAGGAGCCATGGTGAGTTGCTGCAGTGCATCTTGTAGATAGTACACACTACTGCCACTGTGCGTCGGTGGTGGAGGAAATGAATGTCTATGGTGGTAGATAGGGTGCCAATCAAGCAGGCTGCTTTGTCCTGGATGGTGTGGAGCTTCTTGAGTGTTGTTGGAGCTGCACTCATCCAGACAAGTGAAGAGTATTCCATCACACTTCTGACTTGTGCCTTGTAGATGGTGGACAGGCTTTGGGAAGTTAGGAGGTGAGTTACTTATTGATGGAAGCTGTCATCAACAGTGCTATCAAGCGGGACTTACACAGCGATAACCTGCTCACTGATGCTCACCTTGGATCCTGCCAGAACTACTCAGCTCCTGACCTCTTGATCCAAACATTGACAAAAGTGCCGATCTCAAGAGGTGAGGTTAGAAAGACGGTCTTTGACATCAAGGCAGCATTTGACCAAGTGTGACATCAAGCAGCCCTAGCAATATTGAAATCAATGGGAATCAAAGGGAAAACTCTCCGTTGGTGTTGGAGTCATACCTAGCAAAAAGGAAGATGGTTGTGGTTGTTGGAGGCCAATCATCTCAGTCCCAGGACATCACTGTGCAGGAGTTCCTCAGGATAGTGTCCTGGGCACAACCACCTTCAGCTGCTTCATCAATGACCTTTCCTCCATCATAAGGTCAGAAGTTGGGATGTTCGTTGATGATTGCACAATGTTAAGCACCAATAAAACTTCTCAGATACTGAAGCAGTCCGTGCCCATATGCAGCAAGACCTGGACAACATTCAGGCTTGGGCTATAAAGTGGCATGTAACATTCACATCACACAGATTCCAGTCAACAACCATCTCCAACAAGAGAGAATCTGGCCATCTCCCCTTGACATTCAATGGCATTACCATTGCTGAATCACCCACTATCAACACCCTGGGGGTTACCATTAATAGACCAGCAATGTAAATACTGTGCTTCAAGATTAGGTCAGAGGCTGGGAATTCTGTGGAGAGTAACTCACCTCCTGATTCCCCAAAGCTTGTCATCTACATGGCACAGGACTGTAATGGAATACTCTCCACTTGCCTGGAAAGAGATGCAATGTTTTTGTTAAGATTCACCCCAAGCAGCTCCATATCGGGGACTCTGTGCTCTATGGGCTGTTCCCAGGGACCGACTCTGAGACAAACATTACCTGCTGCTAGAGGACCATCAAGTCAATGAAAGACACTCTTTGGTCTGCCCAAAACTTGGCAGTCATCCTGTGCAAAGAGTTATCCACTACTGAGTGTTGCAGACTGGTACATTTAAAGGTCCAGGACTTTGTGATGGTGGATGCTCTGAAGCTTGGGGCAGCCACTGCAGAGGCACAATGGGGAAATAACACTGTCTATGCCCTTTCTGCCATTGTACACCAATGGTCTGGAAACTGTGTAAAATCCCTCAGACACATATTTGACACATAATGAATCTTAACTGTACATGTAAGTATAGTGAATAACATGCAGTTTTGAAAGATTTTGATTTGGTTTGCATCTTAAAGATAGATTCTTGGACGTTTGCAGCACAGGAGGCCATTCGGTCCATCGTGCCTGCACCGCTCAGCAAAGACCTGACTACACATCCCATTTTTCCAGCGCTTGGCCCATGGCCCTGAAGGCTAAGGCAACACAAGTGTATATCTAAATACTTCTTAAATGTTATGAGAGTTTCTGACTCAACCACCCTTTCAGGCAGTGAGTTCCAGACTCCCACCAGCCCCTGGGTGAAAAAGATTCTCCTCTACTCCCCTCTTACCTTACGTTAAAACATGCCCCTGGTTATTGACCTCTCTACTAATGGAAAAAGTGTCTTCCTATCCACCCTATCTATGCCCCTCATAATCTTATACACCTCTATCAGATCCCCTCTCAAGGAAAACAACCCCAATCTACCCAATCTTTCCTCGTGGGTCAGACCGTCCAGCCCAGGCAGCATCCTGGTAAATCTCCTCTGCACCCTCTCCAGTGCAATCACATCCTTCCTATAATGTGGTGACCAGAACTGCACGCAGTACTCCAGCTGTGACCTAACCAGCATTTTACACAGTTCCAGTATAACCCCCCTGCTCTTGCATTCTATGCCCCGGCTAATAGGGGAAAGTATCCCATATGCCTTCTTAACCATCTTATCTACCTGCCCTACTACCTTCAGGGATCTGTGGATGTGCACACTGAGGTCCCTCTGATCTTCAGTACTTTCCAGGATCCTACCATTCATTGTGTAATCCCTTGCCTTGTTAGCCCTCCCTAAGTGCATTACCTCACACTTTTCCGGGTTGAATTCCACTTGCCACTGCTGTGCCCACTTGACCATCCATTCATATCCTCCTGCAGTTTAAGGCTATCCTCCTCACTACTTACCACCTTAACAATTTTCATGTCATCAGCAAACATCTTGATCATACACCCACATTTAAGTCCAAATCATTTATGTACACCACAAACAGCAAGCACCCCAGCACCAAGCTCTGCGGAACCCCACTGGAAACAGACTTCCAGTCACAGAAACATCCCTTTACCATCACCCTCTGCTTTCCTGCCTTTCAAAGCAGAGGGTGATGGTAGAGGGATGTTTCTGTGACTTGAAGTCTGTTTCCAGTGGGGTTCCGCAGGACTCAGTGCTGGGGCCCTTGCTGTTTGTGGTGTATATAAATGATTTGGACTTAAACGTAAGGGGTATGATCAAGACATGCCACTTTGCCTTGGATTCCATGGGCTTTTACTTTCTTGACCAGTCAGCCATGAGGGACCTTATCAAAAGCTTTGCTAAGGTCCATGTAGACCACATAAAATGTATTTTCCTCATCAACACTCCTGGTTAGCTCCTTAAAAAATTCAAACAAATTTGTCAAACATGACCTTCCCTTAACAAATCCATGCTGACTATCCCTGATTAATTCTGTGTCTCTCCAAGTGTAGATATGTCAACTTTGAACAGTCATGAGATGTAATTTAATAAATCTTTTGAATAAAGTATATTTTTGGGGAAAAATGGTGGCATGAGATGGCCATGAAATGAGTGACCTCTATATAATCCACTTGAAATCCAGTCTCAGTACAGTCCATCATCCTGAATATTGGATGTGATAAAGACTATGATTCAGCCCCCAAAGTGAATTTCTGTCAGAAACACTGACTTACTCAGCAAGTGAATGGAGATATTTGTTCCACTACTGCTGCAGTCTAAAGCTCTTGAAATAAATATACAAAAACTTTGAAACGCTGTTATTGGACAAATCTAGACCTTTTTTTGTATGCATCAGAATCTGATATTGAGATCATTGTGTATCATTGCCTCTGAAGACTTCAGGATGCACAGGAATGAAATAGTTAAAAACACTGTTTAATTGTGGAACAGGTTCAACATTTATCAATAATTAGTAACCTAGTGTCAATATTGACCTCGAAGCTCTGCAAGGTTTTCCATTTGTCCAGTCAGTTGCTCGATCCTGGCAGTTTTGTCTGCCGTTTTGTTGTGTTATGGAGCTGCGGATGATATTGCTTTGTGCCTCTTGGTGCATCTCAGTTACTGAACAAGCACCTTCGTAAGTAACAATTTTATTTAACACTTTATTACCAATGCGGAACACCTTCTGAGGCTTTAGGCATTGGCCTAGGTGAATTTCTTGGAGGTACACGGAGCAAAATTACCCGTACCGGTGCCTGGGGGCAGCCAAAGAGGCAGATCAATTGATAGACGGGGTATATTCGAGCAGCTCCCTTGTGAATCTCCCGTCCACTACAGCCGGATTTCTCCTATTCACATCCAAACAAGGCAGTAGCTGCAGGGCATTGAGTAGAGAAATCTACCCCAATCTATTTAACCCCAAACAAACTCCATCCAGGGTTCAAATTTATCTGAATCATATTATTATACCATCAAGTTCTGTTACATTTCTTTTGAAAAGGGGCAAGGGGATGGGGGGTGGAGCTACCTGCCAGAAAGACATTTCACTGACATGTTCTTTCCCATAAACGTTTGTTCTTACACAATAGCAAAGCTTCTACAACCCATAGTTAACATAACTATTAAAGGGAAATGAGATCGAATGTTTTGGCTGGCGATTTATGCACAACTTTTTGACCAGACTTTATTTACACTTTACTGACTCGAAGGATGAATTATTTTATTTTAAAGCAAAGCACCATTGGTAGGATTTTCCATTTCAAGCCGGGACCCCAACATGGGATTCAAGCGCGGGTTCTGGACCGGCATCGCCTCGTGAACAGTAACCTGGCCGATTTTAACTGGCTCAACCAATTAGTGGCCAGAGAGCGAGCTCGCTGTCCAATAAAGAAGGGTGGGCGGACTCTCAGAGTTGGAGGGTCATTATCTTGTGGTGCCTTTTCAACTACGTAAACAAGTCTAAAATCGAAAATGGCCACAGCTGCCAGGCCACCATTGTAGAGGGCGAATTCCCATCCACAGAGCGGCCTGTAGCTGCTTCTGTGGGCCGGTAGGCAGCGAGAGGATCTTCAAGGTGATCCTGGAGTACTGCCCCCCGCCCCAGTGATAATTGTGAAATGTGAAGCAAATGGATAGTAGCTGTCGAACGTAATGATTGAGGAACTTCTCCCTATGTTGATGGAGTCAGCATAAAAAAACAAAGGATTGCCTTACAGATCAAAGTCAACACTATCTTCAGTGGCTTTGGCAAAACACTAAATGAACAACCTAAAGCCTTGATTACTTTAATTCCAGGGAGGATTGTACATCAGATCAGAACGAGTATCTGAGCCCATGAAACAAACAGGAACATAGGAACAGGCAGAGGCTATTCAACCCATGGTGTCTGTTCTTCCACCATTCAGTTGGATGATGGCTGTTCTGTACCTTAACTCCATCGGCCTGTCAAAGTTCAGAAACTCTAAATACCTTTGCCGAACAAACTCTATCAATCTCAGCTTTGGCATTTTCAGTTGACTCCCAGTCTCGACAACCTTTTAATCATCTTAAGCACCTCAAGGGGCTGCAAACCCAGTCTATGCAAACTGTCCTGTTAGTTAAACCCTATTAGCCCCAGAGGTGAAGCTGGAAGGCAAGTTAAAGACTGATTGACTAACTGTTGTTCCGTCTGTATTTGCTTAGTTATTTGATCACTGCCCCAAAGATTGCTCGCATTGATGTGAAGGAAACCGTCACTGTCCAAGTATTTGAAGCTCGCGGGAATGTTGATGCCAATATTTACTTATTGAACCAAAAAAACATGATGCTGTGCTCAGAGAAACACAGGGTCAATCTCAACCACACCAACAACTTCACTGAAGTAATTCTTGTACAGGTAACTGGTTTTTGTTCTTCCACAAGGACTGCTTAGAATTACTGGGCTTATTCCTGTTTTATATATCATCCCATTATTAGACTGAGCCCTTCATAAGTCAGGTCCTTTGATCTCTCTGGGCTTGGCCATTCCAATGCTCCTCTAGCTGGCCTCCCACCTAGAATCATAGAATGACTACAGCAAAGAAGGAGGCCATTCAGCCCATCGTGCATGTGCTGGCTCTTTGACAGAGCTATTCAATTAGTCTCAATCCCTGACTTTTTCCCAAAGCCCTGCAAATATTTCCCCTTCAAGTATTTATCCAATTCTTGTTTGCAAGCCACTAGTGAAATTGTTTCTATCACCCTTTCAGACAGTGTGTTCCACATCATAATAACTTGCTGTGTAAACATTATATTTTTCATCACCTCTGGTTCTTTTACCAATTACCTTCGATCTGTGTCCGTTGTTACCAACCCTTCTTCCACTGGAAACACTTGATTAATCTTTGTTCTGTCAAATCCTTCATGATTTTAAACCCCTCTATCAAATCTCCCCTTAACCCTCTCTAATCCCCCCACATAACTGAACTGATTGACATCTTTCCTAAAGTGTGACACCCAGAACTGAACACAGTATTCTAGCTGATGCCTTTATTTTACAAATATTTAACATCGCTTCCTTGTGTTGTACTCTATGCCTCTATTAACGAAGCCAAGGATCCTATGTGCTTTTTAAACAGCTTTCTGAACTTGTCCTTCCTCTTTCAAAGATTTGTGTGCATGCCCCCCACCCCCACCGGATCCATCAACTCCCATAACCCCTGTAAACTGTATGTTTTATTTTATATTGCCTCTCTTCTTCCTACCAAAACAAATCACTTCACACTTCTCTGCATTAAATTGCACCTGTCTTGTACATGCCCGTTTCACCTGTCTATTGATCTCCTCCTGAAGTCTGTTCTTATCCTCCTCATTCTTCACTACATTTCCTGTAATCTGCAAACTTCGAAGTTATATCCTGTATATCCAAGTTCTTGTCATTAATACATATTGAAAGCAGTGGTCATCATACTTACCGACTCCTGGGTGATACTTTCCCCCCTACCGCTCCCAGCCTGAATTACATCTGCTCATCTCTGCTTCCTTTACTTCATCAATTTTTTATACACCTAGCCATTCTCCTTTGATCATGTGAGCTTCACTTTTGCAGGGTTTTTTCCAAGCACCTCTTGAGCATCAAAATAAACAATATCAATCTCACTTCCCTCACTAAAGACTAAGGCCCATAACTTCCAAACTCCTGAGGGTTGTATCCAGGAGGTACCCCAGAAGGTGTGCTGAGAGATCCTGCCCCCAAATCCTCAGAAGTCCTCAGGCAATGACTGCATGGCAATTGCCTTGGACGTTCAAACTTCCAATAGGCAATTACCCTGCACTCGGAACCACCTGATACTCCAATTTAAATCAGAGGCTTCGGATGATTCAGATTCTCAGCAGAATAGTTACCCAGGAAAAGTTAAAAGGATTAAAACTACTTCTAACCCCTGAATAACTGTAAACTGACTCCCCCAACCTCCCACAGGGCACCCTGACTACCCCTCCAACTATCCACTTACCTTCTCCCTAGACTGGATCTTTAAACTTAGCTGCTTTATGGGGCTAATGTCATAAAAAAGGGGGCATGGCTTCAGTTTCTGCACTTATCTGGACTTGACAGAAGACCTTAGGAATATGCTGCATTGCACTTTTCTCACCAAGCCCAAGTTGGAAGGTTGGGCGTGAAAGCTGCGGCTGCATTTTAGTGTTAGCAAAAAGGAGTGGAGTGGTAGTCCAACTGTGATTGCCACTCCTCAAAAGTTCTGGCCCCACCTCTTTTTACCACATTTTTGTCCATCTGTCATTTCCCCATGTGTGTCAAAGTGCCACATTTTATTTGGTAATGCCCCTTGGAAGCAATTTGAGTGTTTAACTACATTAAATATGTTGCAGAAATGCAAATTGGTGTCATCAATATTAAGAAGTAAAATATAGACCGATTCAGGCACAGATTGGCAACTTACTGGGCGTGAACCTGGAGTTGGGGATCAGCCTCTCCTTCTAGAAAAATGCCTGAAGATTGGAGGATGCGCTAACATTGTAATGTTTTTGCCTTGTCTTCCTCTGCTTTTCATGATATATTTCAATGATTTAGACCTAATATAGGGGATATGATGAAAAAGTTTGCAGATGATAGAAAAATAGCCCGTTAGTTAGATAGTGAGGAAGAAAGCTGTCGATTGCAGGAAGTTATCAATGGACCATTCAGGTAGGTGGAATAGGGACAATTGGAATTTAATCCAGAGAATTGCGGGATAATTGGGGAGGGCAAGCAAGACAAGAAAATACACAATAAATGGTAGGATACAGAGAAGTGTAGAGAAACAGAGGGACCTTGGAGCGGATGTCCAGAGGGAAGACCTCATTCTACATCACAAATTTCGATGATTCTATAAAATGAAGGAAATTAATTCCCTAAATATAAAATGGATTGGCTTTCTCCTCCTTGCTTACAATAGAGGAGGAGTCCTTCTCTTCATAGAAAACCAAGAGAGAGAGTGTGTGTGCATGAGCGCAAATGGGTGATGGTGGGTGTGTATGTGGGTGAGGAGTTTTGGCTGCACAGACCAGTGTTTGTGTGTGAATGGGTGAAGGTTTGTTTGTGTGTGTACGCACGCATGCAGGCAACAGTTTGTGCATGAGTGGGTGAGGGTTTGTGAGCAGGTGAGGGTTTGTGTGTCTGCATGTGTGTGTGTGTGTGTATGTGCAGGCAATGGTTTGTATGTGAATGGGTGAGGGTGTGTATGTTCGCGAGTGAGGCTGTGTGTGTGTGCAGACAATGGCTTGTGTTTGAGCGAGCGAGTGTGTGTTTGTGTGTGTGTGTTGTGTGTGAGCGTGCATGCGTGCAGGTCAGAGTTCACAGGCGATTGTGTGTGCGCAGATGAGGATTTTTATGTGCATGGCGAGGGTTACTGCATGTGTGGGTGTGTGTGAGCAGCCGAGGGCATGTGCGTGTGTGAGCAGCTAAGTGTTTTTGTGTGCGTGTTTTTCATTGCTGAATGTGCGTATACGGTGAGAATGCATGTGAAAGTTTCCAGACTTCAGGACATCCCAAAGTGCTTTACAGCAAATGGAGCATTTTTGAAGTATCGTCTCTCTTGTAATTTGGGAAATGGGGCAGCCAATTCCAGAACCAGAGAGCCAGGCACAGAGAATGAGAAAGAGATACAGAAAGATACAGTACTGCATGTGTACAGAAATGGACACTGACACTGTGGCAGACAGGAGTGAATCATTCCCTTTAACCTACTATGTACTGCATGTGTACAGGAGCTGACACTGAGACACACAAGGGCCTTAAGGTCTGGCTGTAATTGTTAGACAATGCCTCCTAGTCCTAGGCTCCCATACCAGCAGAAATAGTTTCTCTTTATCTATCTTGTCAATTCCACTACACATCTTAAAAACTTTGATCAAATTGTCCCTTAACCATCTAAATTCCAGGGAATACAACCTTATTTTGTTTAATCTCTCCTCATAAATTAACCCTGTGTCCAGCCTTTGATAAATTAGCAAGTATTATGTTCTGTTCTTTAAGTCCAAAGTGGATGATCTCACATTTACCAAATTGAAATCCATTTGCCACAGTTTTGCCCATTAATTTAAGCTATTAATATCACTTTGTAATTTTATATTTCCAGCTACACTGCTCACAATGCTGCCTATCTTTGTGTCATTAGTAAACTTGGATATGTAGCTTTCTATACTGTCATTTTAAACCATCAGTAAAGTTAAAGCCTATGGCATAAAAGGGATGGTGGAGCATAGATACGAAATTGACTGAGTGACAGGTATTGGTGCCCCTGCTTTTCTTGACCTATATTAATGACCTAGACTGGGGTGGTCAGGGCACCTTTTCAAATTTGAAAATTTGTAGATGACACAAAACTTGGAACTATTGTGGCTTATGAGGAGGATAGCGATAGACTTCAAGAGGACACAGACAGGCTGGTGGCATAGCTAGACATGTGGCAGATTAAATTTAATGTAGAGAAATGTGAAGTGATTCTTTTTGGTAGGAAGAACTAGGAGAGACATTATAAAACAAAGGGTACAATTCTAAAGGGGGTGCAGGAACAGAAGGACCAGAGGGTAAAGGTGCCCAAATTTTTGAAGATGGCAGGACAGGCTGAGAAAGCAGTTAGTAAAGCAAACGGGATCCTGGGTTTTTTTCAATATTGTCTTAGAGTACAAAAGCAAGGAAGTTATGTTAAACCTGTATAAAACACTGGCTCAGTCTCAAATGGAGTATTGTGTCCAGTTCTGGGCACCACACTTTAGGAAAGATATGAAGGCTTTAGAGAGTGCACAAAAACGATTCATGAAATTAGTTCCAGGGATGAGGATCTTAAGTTACATGGAGAGATTGGAGAAGTTCTGTTTTCCTTGGGGAAAAGAAGGCTGAAAGAGGAATTCAAAATCATGAGGAGTCTGGACAGAGTTGATAGGGAGAAATTGTTCCATTGGCAGAAGGTTGAAAACCAGCAGACGCCGATTTAACATGCTGACAAAAGAATGAATAGTGACATGAGGAAAAACTTTTTTACCCAGTGAGTGGTTAAGATCTGTCAGATACTGCCTGAGGACGTGGTGGACACAGATTCAATCATGACTTTCAAAGAGGAATTGGATAATTAACTGAAGAGATAAGATTTGTAGGGCTACAAGGAAAAGGTCGGGGGGTGGTGGGACTAGGTGAGTTGCTCTTACAGTGAGCCGGCACAGACACAAAGGGCTGAATGGCCTCCTTCTGTGCTGTAACCAATCTGTGATTCTGTGAAAAACACAATGAGTAGTTGAGGCCTCAATGACAACAGACTGGCTGTATAGTAGCAGACCGGAGAGAATCTGTTCAGCCATGGAGGTTTTTAAAATTCCAGATTCAATTTTTATTTTTAGAAGTCAAAAGTCAAATTTACGACAGCCCGTTGTGGGATTTTAACTCCTGCTTTATCGATCACCAGCTCAGATCTGCTGATTAAAATATCATTCCAAATCAGAATATGACCTCACGCCTTCCTCCTACTGTGTCTGGGTGTCTCAAGCTTTGTGCTCTGTCTCCTTCTCTTGTGTTTTTGTGGGTCTGAAGACTTTGAAGTTAGTCAGACATAGGTTAAGAATTTTGATTTTTTTTTATTCATTCATGCGATGTGGGCATCTTTGGCTAGGTCAGCATTCATTGCCCATCCCTAACTGCCCTATTTCAGAGAGCATTTAAGAATCAACCACATTGCTGTGGGTCTGGAGTCACATGTAGGCCAGACCAGGTAAGGATGGCAGATTTCCTTCTCTAAAGGACATTAGTGAACCAGATGGGTTTTTACAACAATTGGCGATGGTTTCATGGTCATCATTAGATTTTTAATTCCAGATTTTTATTGAAAAAATCCCACCAAATCCCAAAATCTGCCATGGTGGGGTTTGAACCCGGCCCCCCAGAGCATTACCTTGGGTCTCTAGAGTACTAGCCCAGTGATAATACCACAATGCCACCATCTTTCCAGATCTTCCAGTCTCCAGATAGTCACACCCTGGAGGTACCCCAGAAGATGCGCAGCAGGACCCCCCAACACAATGGCTGTGGGATTTGTCTGGGCGCTTTCAATTTCTGTTGGGCAATTCTCCTGCTTCTGGAACGCCCCCAAAAAAAGTCTCCCACTCTTGAGTTATAATCGGAGACTTCGGATGGTTCTGACTCTCTCACCCGAATAGTTACCTAGAAGATGGTAGACAGGAAAAAATCATATTTAACTCCTGGGTAACTATACAACTGAACCCCCGACTTCCCTTCGGACATCCCTGATTCCCCCCTGACCTTCCAACTCCACCCGACCCTCTGTCTCCCCCCACAATCCTCCAACTCCCCACAACCCGACCTGACCCAAACTCACCACCCTACCCACCCTACCACTCATCCGCTCACCACCCTACCCAACTGCCATCCTACCCACCCTGCCACCTACCACTCCTCAACCCACCACCCTGGCACCCACCACCCTACCCATCCTGCTGCCTACCACCCTGCACACCATACCCACCTTACCATGCTGACACCCTACCCAGCTGGCATCCTACCCACTTACCTCACTCAGATTCATTCACTAACACAGTGAAAAGCTATTTAAATGCCCAAAAGCTTTTCACTGTTAGTGAATGAAGATTAACCAAAATACGGCAGCTAGTGCTGTAAAAAGGGGTTAATTGGCTTCCCCCAACAATCCTGCCCTACAAGGAAGGTCTCCCACATTTCTGAAGAGGCTTGGTTGGGAAGTCCTGTCGAGAAATGTGAAATAGGGTGCTGTAAAAAAATGTCGGAGTGGATTGGGAATCCAACGGTGATTGCCATTCCTCAGAAGATTCAGCCCGTTCTCTCTGGGCATTTATTGTAAATGGCTTCAGTGCTTCTTCCCTAACACCCGCCCATTCCAAACCTGCTCCCCACTCCACCCAGCCATATAAACACCTGAAAAGGTCAAAATACCAGTGACAAACCCCAGGGCCAATGAGGGAAAATCTGGATAATTCTTTCGTAATCCCTCAGGCAATCAAAACCAGTGAATCAGATGGGGAGTTGTTTCCTACAAAGACACTCACCTACTGTATAATGCGCCCTCTGATCTAGTGGGGAAAGTGTCCCTTTAACTTTTAAAGGCCATACTGACAGTCAGCTGCCAATGGACTCCAGAGCCTCACTATTCTCTAGGAAAGTCATTTGATGCTGTTTTGGATGTTATCCTGAGATTCTCTTGTGATCTCACTGTCACAGATCCTCCCAGAAAAGGCGATACCATGTGGATTAACCAGTAGGACATCGTATATTACACTGGCTGCGGAAATTCCCAAACTGTTTACAAAGAGGAGATTGGTTCACCTCCTCCTCCTGCCAAAACCATACTTCATTTTTATTGAAACTGACAAACCCACCTACAGACCCAATGATACAGGTAAATAATAGGATAACGCTGTGTTATTCTCCTTCAATAGCAAATAATAATCACTACAGATACAATTTAATTTGTAATGGTCCAGAAGTTACTCTGAGTGGTGAATGAACCATCAGCATGACCCTTGCTTGTTTAATTTCCATCAATCTTTACACAGGAATTTGCTGTAAGTTTGAAATCTAAACTGCAGAGTATTCTCTCCAGGGCACCTAGGAGCTGTGTAAACAGAACAGGCAATTGTGTATCTGTAACCGATCAGCCTGAGGTTAGTGACTAGTGTAGAGTCTGAAGTGTAAATTGGAATAGAAAATTCGGTGTACAGATCAGATGCCCTGCCCCTGAGTTCAAAGATTTTCTGCATGGGTGGAATGTGGAGTTGAGGCCACAATCAGTTCAGCCATAATAAAAACAGAAAATACTGGAAAAACTCAGCAGGTCTGGCAGCATCTGTGGAGCGAGAAACAGCCAACATTTCAAGTCCTTATGACTCTTCAGAGCTGCTTTTATCAGATCAGCCATGATCTTACTGAATGGCAGAGCAGGCTGGAGGGGTTGAATGGCCTACTCCTGCTCCTAGTTCACATGTCCTTATGTTTGCAAGTGCTTTTTCAGTGATCCACCTGCCCAATCCCTTCTGACCTTATTTGCCTCAATTTTAAGTGTGAGCCAATGATGTACACCGAGTGTCTAGGATTTGCATTACTAAAGCAGCCTGGGCAGCTACAACTGAGAAGGATGGGGAGCTGTCAGGACTAGTCGCTGGATTGTGACTACAAATTTCTGCAGCTGGGAGGCATTTTTTCAAACTTCTTACACACCCCTGGGTTTTTTCTTGCTGCTTCTCACAGGATCAGGTAAGTGGCAGGTGTCTGGATCAACCAACAACAGTCAGGATTTGTCAGGAACATGTATGGCTGTCCCAAAATGATCCAGTCTCATTGGCTATATGAACGGAGAGATCTGAGGGCTTACATACACAAATCTTCAAAAATGACGAGACAAGTTGATATGGCTGTTAAAAAGATATATGGTTTGATAAATAAAGACACTGGGTGGAATTTTCCGTGCCTGCTGGCGTCGGGCATGTTCGGCAGCATGTGTGGACAATATGGCAAGAAGGGCAAAAATTGGTTTCACGACATCGTGAAACCAGTTTACGATCGTCCACTCAGCCCATCGATGGCAGGCCACGTTTCATGCTGTCGAACGGCAGGAATCTCATTGTAATACATCTGCATATCATTATAAGGCCAGCCCGCCAGAATCATCCCCCACACTAGATCATCAGCCCATGTCAGCAGGAAAATATGCCGATGCAGAATATGTCTTAACTACTGTGATGTGCAGAAGCCAGGACTTACTGCCAGGGCATTGCTCACATCATGATCATCCGAGGAGCCCTACACCAATGGAGCATCGGAGGAACGTCCATGGCATGCTGGGTGGACATGGACGTGGCTCCACCACAAAGCAGCTCATGGAAGATGGAAAGTCAGCTTTGAGGGTCTGCTCACAAAGGATGATGGTCTAGAGGGTGGAGAGGAAGGTCCAGCTGTGTGTGTGGAAGAGGAAGATGTACCGGGGGGTGGGAGACGAAGGCCTAGGATGGACCGGGAGAGGAAGAGGTGTCGGGTGGGGGATGAAGTTGGGAGTGGGCGAATGAAGTCGGTGGTGGGGGTGTTGGGAGAGGGGAACAAATGTGTTGGTGGAGGTGAGGTTGAGAGGAAATGAAAATGTCGGGAGGAAATGAAGGTGTCGGGGGGAGTGAGGCTGGGAGAGAGGGACGAAGATATTGGAGGAGAGGTTGGGAGGGGGCAAGGGTCTACTGGGAGAGGAGGGGGTAATGGGAAGCAGTCAGCCACTGGGTAGGTAGGTATGAAGGGGTTAGAAGGTGTAAGGGAAGGAGTTGGGAGAGGAGGAAGGAATGCGGATAGGGGAGGGAGTCCGGGGGAGGAAGGAGTCCGGTGGCGGGGCGGGGGGTGGTTGGTGGTGGTCGGAAGTAGTGCAGAGAGTGGAGGGAGTAAGGGTGGAGGAAGAAGTAAGGGTGTCTGAAAGCCCGGCTGAAGGAAGGAGTCAGGAAGGGGAAAGGACTAAGGAGGGGGAAGGGGTTCCAAGGTGGGAAAGGATTCCAAGGGGGGAAGGATTCCAGAGGGGGTCAAGGGAGGGCTCTGATAAGTCCATTACTGCCTCCTAGGAAACGAACTGAAGGTGGACAATGGTACGAGGGAATGGTGATAATGACCAAGGGCAGAGTGAGGCAGTAGAGGGTGGGAGGGTGAGGGTTCAACGGTATCAGTAGAAGGAATGGTGAGGGACCCGGAGGCAGACATGGACACTGGGGGTGGGAAGGAGGAGGTCGATGTGGATGTGGATAAGGATGGGATTTTCGGAATGGAAGGGAACGTGCATATTCACCTGGACATCCCCAAAAGAAAAGGGTTGTGGATGCTAGGTCATGGTGAGGAAGTGGAAGGTGATGCCAGGGGTGTCAACAGTAATGGGGGAAGGGAAATGGGTGTCTGGGGGAGGGGAAAGGATGGGGGAAGTGAAAAAAAAAACTGTATTACTACCATGCTGGCTAAATGGAAAATGAAACTAGAGTTGTGGTGGACGAGATCAGGTGCAGCATGGGAGTGTGATCTGTGGGTGGGCGGAAATGCAGCTCAGCTCAGATGAACATACGAACAAGGAGCAGGATTAGGCCATTCGGCCCCTCGAACCTGCTGCCCCATTTAATAAGATCACAGCTGATCTGATAGTAACCTCAATACTACATTCCGTTTACCCCAATAACCCCCAAGAATCTATCCACCTCTGCCTTAAAAATTTTCAAACTCTGCTTTCACCACCTTTTCAGGAAGAGAGTTCCAAAGACTCATGACACTCTGAGAGAAAAAAATTGCCTCATCTCCGTTTTAAATGGCCAACATGTTATTTTTAAACGGTGACCCCAAGTTCTAGATTCTCCCACAAGAGGAAACATCCTCTCCACATTCACCCTGTCAAGACCCATCAGGATCTTATATGTTTCAATCAAATTGCCTCTTACTCTTCTAAGCCCCAGCAGATACAAGCCTACCCCTTCCAACCTTTCTTCATAAGACAACCTGCCCATCACAGGTATTAGTCTGCTAAACCTTCTCTGAACTGCTTCCAATGCATTTATACCCTTCCTTTAACAAGGTGACCAGTCCTGGACACAGTACTCCAAACGTGGTACAGTTAGTGCTCTGTATAACTGAAGCAAAACCTCCCTGCTTTTTTTATTCGCTTCCCCTGGCAATAAATGATAATATTCTACCGGCTTTACTAATTACTTTCTGTACCTGCATACTAGCCTTTTGCAATTCATGCACTAACACGCCCAGATCCCTCTGCATCTCCGAGCTCTGTAATTTCTCACCACTTAGGTAATATGCTTCTCTTTTATTCTTCCTGCCAAAATGGACCGTTCCACATTTTCCCACATTATACTCCATTCTTTGTTTTGCACTTATCCTATCTGGACAGAGGTTTGCCCTTGGCATGCATGATCGGCAGGGGTGATTGGGAAGCCGGCCGCTGCCTGCGATCAACAGTGCATTGTGATTTCACGCTGGTGGGCCAAGTAAGCACAGTGCGAAAGAGCACTGAATAATCTCCCTGAGGCACAGAGCTGCCTCAGGGAAATGGAGAATATTTTGAAAAGATTATTAAACAACAGAAAAATTTAATGAAACATGCCCCCTCATTTGAATCTGTCACATGAGCAGGGACATTTTTAATTAAAAATTAAAATTTTTATTTCATTTGTATTTGATTTTGGAAACCTTATCCCACCCATGAATGAGGTTTCCAAACCCTCATTTTCAAACGGTTGACAGGCAGTGAAGAATTAAATGCAATTGATAACTTAATGGCCTTAATAGGCCTTCTAATTGCCGGCGGGCGCACTGCTGGCTCAAGCCCATGCCTGCCGACCGAACAATTGCACAACTGCGCATTGGCGTCAGCATGCTTGGCCAACGTCAACGCGCGACATTTCATGCTCGGTCAGGTCGGATGCTCGGTCGGGTCGGGCACGCACCTACCCGCCAAGCTAAAAATTCTGCCTGATATCTTTTTGTAGCCTCTTTATGTCCTCTTTACAACTTACTTTCCTATCTATCTTTGTGTCATCATCAAATTTGGCAACCATCCCATCCATCTCTTCACCGAAGTCATTCATATAATTGTAAACTGTTGAAGTCCCAGCACTGATCCCTGTGGCACACCACTTGTTGCATCTTGCCAACCTGAAAAAGACCCATTTATGCCTACTCTCTGCCTTTTGTTAACCAGCCAATCTTCTATCCATGCCAATATGTTATCCCCTATATCATGAGCTTTAATTTTCCACAATAATCTTTGATGTGGCACTTTATCAAATGCCTTCTGGAAATCCAAGCACAGTACATCCATTGGTTCCCCTTTATCCACAGTACATGTTACTTGCTCAAAGAATGCGAATAAACATGGTTAAACATGATTTCTCTTTCACAAAGCCACGTTGACTCTCCCTGATTATCTCGAACTTATCCAAGTGTCCTGTTACAGCTTCTTTAATAATAACTTCTAATATTTTCCCTATGACAAATGTTAAGCTAACTGGCCTGTAGTTTCCCGTTTTCTGTCTACCTCCTTTTTAGAATAATAACAATACATTTGCTATTTTCCAATCTAACGGGACCTTTCCCAAATCAAGGAAGTTTCATAAGATTAAAACCAATATATCAACTATCTCACTAGCCACTTTTTTTAAGACCCTAGAATGAAGCCCATCAGGAGTCAGGCACTTGTCAGCCTGCAGCTCCAACAATTTACTCAGCACCACTTCTCTGGTGATAGTAATTTTCCTGAGTTCCTCCCTCCTTTCCATCTCCTGATTTACAGCTGCTCCTGGGATGTTGCTTTTATCCTCTATAGTGAAGACTGATGCAAAATACCTGTTTAGTTCTTCTGCTATTCCCTTGTTTTCCATTATCAATTCTCCAGTATCACTTTCTTTAGGACCAACACTCACTTTGTTAACTAATTTCTTTTTCAAATATTTACAGAAACTCTTACACTGTTTTTATATTCCTGGCTAGCTTTCTCTCGTACTTTAATTTTTCCGTCCTTATTAATCTTTTAGTCATTCTTTGCTGTTCCTTACATGCTATCCAATCTTCTCAAGAAAGGTGGCCTTCCACCTCTCTTTGCACAATTATGTGCTTTTTCTTTAAGTTTGATACTATCTTTAACCTTCCTAGTTAACCACGGTTGGTGTGTCCGTCACTTGGACTTTTTCTTACTTGTTGGAATGTATCTATTCTGTGCATTCTGAAATATCCCCTTAAATATTTGCCACTGCATCTCTATTGACCTATCCCTTAACCTAATTTGCCAATTCACTTTAGCCAGCTCTTTCATGCCTTAATAATTGCCCTTATTTAAGTTTAAAAACATAGTCTCAGACCCACTCTTCTGTCCCTCAAACTAAATGTAAAATTCAATTATATTATGGACGTTGCCACCTAGGGGTGCCTTCACTTTGAGGTTATTAATTAAGTCCATCTTGTTGCACAATACTAGGTCTGGTTGGCTTCAGAATATGCTGTTCTAAGAAACTATCCCAGGAACATTCTATGAATCCCTTACCTAGGCTAGCTTTTCCCATCTGACTTTTCCATTTTATATGTAGATTAAAATCTCCCATGATTATCACCGTGATTTTCTGACAAACTCCCCATTATTTCTTCCTTTGTGCTGCATCCTACCATGTGGTTACTGTTAAAGGGCCTGTACACGAATACCATAGGTGACTTCTTACCTTTACCATTTCTCGTTTCTACCCAAACTTCCACATCCTGGTTCCCTGAACTTAGGTCAATGCTCTCAATTGTGCTTATACCATTAACCAACAGAGCCACCCCTCCACCTTTTCCTCGCTTCTTGTCCTTCCTAAATGAACTATACACTTTAATATTCAGGTCCTAATCCATGTCCCCCTGCAGCCTTGTCTCTGTAAAGGCTATCAAATTGTACTTATTTATTTCTATGTATGTTCTCAGTTCATCTGTTTTGTTTCAAATGCTTTGTGTATTCAGATACAGTTCCTTTAGTTTTATCCTTTTATTCTTGTTTTAACTGCTAATCTCATCTGTTGATTTACTGTTACATTTGTACTCTCTATCCCTTCCTATCACAGTCTGTTTTTCATTTCCTATAATAATACCTTTCTCTTTAGCCTTGTCACTACTCATTGATATACCACATCTTCCAAAATGTGTACCCTTACCCCCATAATTTAGTTTAAAACCGTCTCTAGTTCCATAGTTATGCAGCTCCCAAGGACACCGGTCCCAGCACGGTTCAGGTGTAGACCGTCTCACTTTCCCCAGTATTGGTGCCAGTGCCCCATGAACTGGAATCCACTTCTCCCAACCAGGCTTGGACCACGCATTCATCTTCCTAACCAGATTTGTCCTATGCCAATTTGCATGGGGCTCAGGTGATAATCCAGAGATTATGACCTTTGAGGTTCTGCTTCTTAATTTGGTGCCAAGCTCCTCACAGTGACTATGTAGAACTGTCATCTTTGCCCTGCCTATGTCGTTGGTACCAACATGGACCTCCCCCTCCCACTGCAAGTTCCTCTCCACCCGAGCAGATGTCCCAAATCCTGGCATCGGGCAGGGAACACAGCCACGTGGATTCCCTCTTTGCTGCAGAGTTGTGCCAATCCCTCTGACTATACTGCCCCCTACTACAACTACATTTCTTGTAAATCCCCAAGCTTGAAGGGCTTCCTGTACCATGGTGCCATGACCAGTTATCTCGTCCATCTTGCAGACCCTGCTCTCGCCCAAGCAAGCTGAAAAAAACCTCAAATCTATTGGATAATTACAAGGGCTGAGGCTCCTGCACTCCTGCCCGCTGGGTCCCCTTACCTGCCTCACTTTCAGTCACACCCTCCTGACCCTGACCACTGACCAAATCAGAAGACTCTATCCTAAGGGGTGTGACCGCCTCCTGGAATAAAGTGTCCAGTAACTTGTCCCCTCCCTGATGTATTGCAGTGTCTGCAGTTCGGCCTCCAGTCAGTAACCCGGAGCTGAAGTTCCTGCAGCCACAAACACTTACTGCAGATGTGTTTGCCCTGGATCACACCGGTATCCAGAAGCTCCCACACCTGCAATTGCTGCACATCACCTGCCCTGCTATATCCAATATGTGTTAATTAATTAATAATTGCTAATTAATTAAAATTAATAAAGCCTACTTCTCCCAATAGGTTTTGGCACTGCCAGTAAACTTTACAATACTGATAAAACAATACAGTACTTACAATACTGATAAAACTAATAATACCAGTTACTGGTTTACCTTCTCCTTCTGCAGCACCAAAGTGGAAATCAAATACTGGAAGCTGAAAAAAGTACCTCCTCCCACCTTTCACCAAATTTGCAGTTCAGCATGCTTTACTTCTTGCAGTAAACCTTACTTAAAGCACCTCTTTTCCTCCTATGCACCAAATTCCCACTTTGAACCAAATTCCAAAATACACTCACTTGGTCCCTGCCTCAGTCAGGCCGAAGTTTCCCCTCACCGACCATGCATCTCCATGGCATCCACCATCCTCCTCCATACACGCCTATGTGGGCACCACTTCATCAGAGAGCAGGTGAACGCACTCTTCCCACTTGCATGTTGAGGGCTTCCGATAGCCCTGCGTGATATTCCCCACCTAATTCTCCAAGATGAGTTGGAAGGCCAAATACAAAGGTGCATCAACTGAAAGTGAACCCCAGCAGGCATTAAGATGAGTGTGATACCAGAAGGATCTGCATGCATGGGAGATTGCTTGCATGAGGCTCCAAAAGGCCCTGCCCCAGACACACACACACACACACACACACTTCTCCCTCTAGAATCACTCATGGGCCAGTTGCATGCAGCTGAACTGTTAGTGTGCTAGTGGTGGGGGGAGGGGATGCAGGGGGAGGACTTGTGAAGCCTGTCAGTGAAGCTGAAACACACCATTGCACATTATTCAGTGGAAGTGCATTTATTTCCAGATGGTAAAGTGACAAAATGTGTTCACCCATGTTACCAACTGTGATCAGAATTTCTTAACTTTTGAACGCCTTAGACTACTAGTTGCTGCCCTGACATTCCCAGCAGGGATGGAGACAGCCTATGCAATGGTCGGCCCTTGGCATGGGTCCTCTGGACCCTCTTGCTGTCCTCCTACGGGCCAGCTGCTCCTTCTGCAGTGACAGGATGTCGAGGGGGTCACAGGCAAAGGGGACGGGAAGGAGGGGACAGCTTCTGAGACTCCTGAGCGGATGACCCAGGACTGTTCAGCTGCCACTCCTCCTCCCTTCGTGTGCCCGGGGGCCCCGACCTGACTCCTTGAGGGGAAGGAGCACCCTGGAGGGTCGTCGAGGTGCCCCATTTCCCTCTCATGTTGCCATTGCAGGACTTCATCCATGGCTCCCGTGGAGGTGTGCACACAACTCCATGTCTGCCATCCTCCCCATGGAGACCTCCATGGCATCTGTCATCTTCCCCATGGAAACCAGTAACTGCTAGCGCATATGTGGGCATCACAGAGCAAGCAGATGCAATCCCCCGACTCGTGTGCCACTCTGAGGGCTTCCAGCAGCTCTCTGTGATATTCCCCCTCCTTCTCCTGACTCTCGAGGATGAGTTGGAAAGCCAATTCCGAAGTCATCTGACTCGGATCTCGCAGATGTCTCTTCCCCAGCAGTCCTCCATGTGCCGAGGAGCTAGGCTGAACCTGCCTCCTCCTGCTGCGGACACATGTCCATGCGGTGACCATCAGATTGTGAACCTGAGCCTGCCCTAGATCTAGGTCCCACCAAGGTGTGTATCTCTATGCTGGTAGAAGGTGTGGGTAAGTGCTGTGATGGATCTTCCAGGCTGCTTATTTCCAAGTCTTCAATGGAGGAGAGTCCTCGTGGCTAGAGGTGAGGACATGAATGGAGCTGAGGGACTGGCTGGCTGAGGGTGTTGGTTACTTGGCAGAGCTCCCTGTGAACCAAAGTAGAGATAATTAGTGCATGGCAACAGAGTCAAAAGCAGGAGAGAGAGCACTCACATTTGCGTTGAGAGAGGGATGATGTGGTGCAGGATCCTCATGAGGGTCTTCGCCGCCGATCTCACCATCACCGGAGGCACGATCCACATTCTCACCAGTCAACATGATGGCACAATCCTCTCCACCCCCGGTCTGGGACCTCTGCTGATGTGAGCGGGCTTCTCCTGCATGAAAACAGATGTAGAGAGTATGAACAGGACACAAGGCACTGCGTGGAATGTTTGTGTGGCGAGTGGAGCCATGGACGGGATGAGGACACAAGCTCCAGAAGATGTGAGGGTGTGTGTGAGAGTTAGTGGCGTTGTCCCTTGAGATGTGAGATCCCTGTGGATGCATGATGGGTTTGTCAGTGTGAGAGTTGAGAGTGATGAGAAGAGTGACTTCCCTGGCGGAACGGAGGAGATCATCCATCCTCTTTTGGCATTGGGTGGCTGTCCTCTTCAGGATGTTGGCGCTGACCACCACTGCCACCACCTCCCAAGCTGGATTGCTGATGTTGCTGTCCATCCTGCTGCCAGAGCGGGGACAGAGGACCTCACGGCACGGCTCCACTGTATTTGAAACGTGCTCGAAGGACATCTCACTGAAGCAGGGAGCTGCAGGCCTCTTGCCTCTCAGGGCCATGTCTTCCATGCAGCAGTCAAGGACTGGAAGCACCGAGAGGTGTGCGCGGGCTGCACTTTAAATATGACGCCCGGGATGATGAAGCGGCGAAGTGGTGCTGTGGTGGGCGAATGAGTGCCCACCCGCCATCAAAACAGCATGTTTCCCAGAAATGCATAATTAATGCAGCAGGATTGGGATGATACGGCATGAGAAGCCGTCATTGTGGCCAGTGGGTAAAGCGTCATTTTTCCCGCCTGCTACTGCAATTTGTGCAAATCTGGGATGATTTTGCCCATAGAAAACAAGGAAGTTAAGCTAAATCTTTATAACTCACTAGCTAGCTTGAGTAGATGTATTCAGTCCAATTCTGAGCCGCATACTGTCAGAAGGATGTCAAAGTTTTGGAGAAGATGGAGAGGAGATTTACTAGAATAATACCAGGACTTCAGTTAATGTGGAGAGACCGGAGAAGCTGGTATGTTGTCTTTAGAGCAGAAGAGGTTAAAAGGAGATTGAGTTGAATTTTGAGGGGTTTTGGTAGAGTAAATAGGGATAGACTGTTTCCATTGACAGGAGAGTCAGTAACCAATTTAGGCATTTGGCAAAATAGCCAGAGGGACAATGCAGAGAATATGTTTTACTCAGTGAGTTATTATGATCTGGAATTTACTGTCTGGTAAGGGAGGCAGAATCAATAGGAACAATCAAAAAGGAGTTAGATAAATATTTGAAGGATAAAAATTAGCAATGGGAAAGAGCAGCAGAGTGGGACTAATTGGATCCTTTTATTAAAGAGCCAGCATAGGAGTAAATAGCTGAATGGCCTTCATCTGTACTATTTGATTGGATGATTCTCTCTGGGTATACTGTGAAATGCAATTATCATGGAGGGTGAAAAGAAGTAGAGGATAGAGAAAAGGAGATTCAGGCAGCATTATTATTAGCTCCCATTGAAGGGGAGCTCCTATCAACCAATGCCTATCTTTGACACCATGGCTGTATTTCCTTCTGTGGAGGCTGAAGCATCGACTGGTTCCTGGCTGTTTCTTAGCTGGAGGTTTGCTGCAGATTTTAAAGAAGCTGCCATTAACTGTACAGTTCCCTATATAGGAGAGCGAGCTTCCACAAAGTGAAGCTGTAGACTTGAGAATGGCAACTGTGATTTGCCTCAGGGCCTCTGAGGTTGATCTCAGAGCCTACACATAGGCACCTTGTTCCTGAAACATCCTTCATTCAGGCATTGACCCGTAAGTTCCACGTCCCATCATTCTGAAATCGGTTTCTTCTCAGCCTTAGCTGGGAATATGCCATTCCCTGGACCACTTCCACTATGGGTACAATGTGAGGAACCAGTACCACTATCTTAGTCCAGTGATCCAATCCCTGCTCTCCCACTCTTAATCTCAAGCTGCTGTTTGGGAAAGTTCAAAGATTGTGGTCAGTTGGAGTTGGTTGGGACAGAGGGATATGGGGGTATGGTGAACCAGCTGCCATTGCTAGGTAGCTGCATTCTTGATCCCTCTTCCTCATCGCGATTACCATAAAGGGAGAGATGAAAAATCTTCAGCTTTTCCTCATCATGATTGTCATATACGACAAAGGGGAAATTCTCTCAACTCCTCCTTTCCCTCATCGTCACATTCATCTCCCTGCCCCTCCAGGTGCTGTGGTGGAGCAGCAGGAAAGGGGAGCAGAAGATACAAGTGGATGAATATTACCTACTTGAAATTCAGCAGCCAGAGTAAAGGGGTTAAGAGGCTCAGTCTGTGTACCTTTTCGAAAAGAACACCATGGTGAATGTTCAATGACTGACCTGGCACCAACCAAATATTGCTGAGTTGACTGTCTCTTGCAGCATATAATAGTATTGAAGACTTGTGCTCCAGAACTTGCCACACCCCTAACCAAGCTGTTCCAGTGCAGCTACAACAGTGGCGTCTATCCAGCTATGTGGAAAATTGCCCAGGTATGCCCTGTGCACAAAAAGCAGGACAAATCCAACCTGGTCAATTACCGCCCCATCTGTCTACTCTCAACCGTCAGTAAAGTAATGAAAGGGGTCATCAGTAGGGCTATCAAGTGGCACTTGCTTAGCAATGACCTGCTCACTGACTCCCAGTTTGGGTTCTGCTGAGCTACTCAGCTCCTGACCCCATTACAGCCTTGGTTCAAACATGGACAAAAGAGCTGAACTCCCGAGGTGAGGTGAGAGTGACTGCCCCTGACACCAAAGCAGCATTTGACAGAGTGTGGCATCAAGGAGCCCTAGCAAAACTGGAGTCAATGGGAGTGAGGGGGAAAACTCTCTGCTGGTTAGAGTCACACCTAGCACATAGGAAGATGGTTGTGGTTGTTGGAGGTCAATCATCTTAGCTCCAGAACTTCACTGCAGAATTTCCTCAGGGTAATGTCCTAGGCCCAACCATCTTCAGCTGCTTCATCAATGACCCTACTTCCATCATAAGGTCAGAAGTGGGGATGTTTGCTGATGATTTCACCACGCCCAGCACCATTTGCGACTCCTCAGATACTGAAGCAGCCCATGTCCAAATGCAGCAAGACCTGGACAATATCCAGGTTCGGATTGACAAGTGGCAAGTACCATTCATGCCACACAAGTGTCAGGCAATGACCGACAAGAAATATCCAACCATCACCCCTTGATGTTTAATGACATTACCATCACTGAATCCCCCACTATCAACATCCTGGGGGTTACCAGTGACCAGAAACTGAATGGACTAGCCATATAAATACTGTGGCTTCAAGAACAGATCAGAGGCTAGGAATCCTGTGACAAGCAACTCACTTTCTGACTCCCCAAAGTCTGTCCACCATCTACAAGGCACAAGTTAGGAGTGTGATGGAATACTCCCCACTTGCCTGGATGAATGCAGCCCCCCCAGCACTCAAGAAGCTTGGCACTGTTCAGGACAAAGCAGCCTGCTTGATTGGCACCACGTCCACAAACATTCACTCCCTCCACCACAGTGACACAGTAGCAGCAGTGTGTATCATCTACAAGATGCACTGCAGGAATTCACCAAGGTTCCTTTGATAGCACCTTCCAAACCCATGACTACTACCATCTAGAAGGACAAGGGCAGCGTATAGATGGGAACACCACCACCTGGACGTTCCCCTCCAAGTCACTCACCATATTGACTTGGAAATGTATCGCCGTTACTTCACTGTCGCTGGGTCAAAATCCTAGAACTCCCTTCCTAACAACACTGTGGGTGTACCTACACGACATGGACTGCAGCTGTCCAAGAAGGCAACTCACCACCACCTTTTCAAGGACAACTAGGGATGGGTGATAAATACTGGCCCAGCCAGTGAAGCCCACATCCCATAATCAATTTTTTTAAAAAGCCTCATCTGAGTAAGTGCCTGTGAGCTGCATTGCATTGTCCCCAGAGGGTGAAATGTTTAGTAGTCAGGAATGCATCCTATATTGGATTATTGTGTATTAATTTGCAGTTCACCCTGAAAGACATTAGCATGATTGTGGATTAAAACTAGTGGTTCAGGAATGTGGGCCAAATGTTGGGATATAAGGCTGCTAAAGTGAAGGAACAGGTTTTAGGATTCTGCAGGTTAGTGATCCCAGTTTGAGGGAGGGGTAGCTATCACGTACACTGCTGAGCTGCAGATCTCCTCAGCCAGAATACAGTGAGATGCTTTAATTTCGGATCTGGGGCGGTGAAAAGTGCTCTCTGGACAAGGGCAGCCATTGAAGAACTGGAGAGGTGTGATCCATTGCTTGTCCTAATGAGGTCCTTGAATTTTTTGTGACAGTTTCTCTGCAGTCCTGGGATAGTGAGGGAGTTAGCACCCAGTGCCAGTGCCTGCTTCTCTCTCTAAGCAATATGAGTGATCTGTGTGGGTAGCTTGGTAACACACAAGAGACGAGGACCTACATGTGAAGTTATGAGCTTGGTGTCATTCATCATTATTCCAAATGTTGATGTTTACTTTAATGGATTAGAGTGAATGAATTATGATACACTGATTCCACTGAGACTATTGAATTAGTAACAAAAATGTAGGTATTGTTAATTTAAATACACTTTACACATTTTCTCACATTGTACCTATTAAATCTGCTTCCAGTGCGATTTCAAACTTTTTCCCTTGACCATGAGATGAAGCTCTCAAATTGCGATATTGAAATGCAAATCTGGGTAAGTGATTGCCTTCTTATTTCAGCACTGATTATCATGTACATGCCACCACAGACACTATTACATTCCAATATTTATTGTACAGCCCGTGGTGTTGGTACATGATCCTTTTACTGTAAGGATTTTGGTACCAATCCAGTTCAGAGAAAGTTTCTTTCCAAATGAAACAGTGATTTACTTGTGCATCTTTCAATTTAGTATCTTGTGCTTGTTGCTCACAGTGTGGCCCCCTCCACATCGAGGAGACCAGGTGCAGATTGGGTGACTGTTTTGCGGAACACCTCTCTTTGGTTCACATACATGACCCTGAGCTCCTGGTCACCTGTCATTTTAATCCTACACCCTGATCCCACTCTGACCTTCCTGTCCTCGGCTTGCTGCAGTGTTCCAGTGAAGCTGAACAGAAGCTTGAGCAACGGCACCTCATTTTCCATTTAGGCACTTCACAGCCTTCTGGGCTCAACCTTGAGTTCAACAAAACAAAAGCAAAATGCTGCAGATGTTGGAAACCTGAAATAAAAACAAAAATTTCTAGAAATACTCAGCAGTTCAGGCAGCATCTGTGGGGAGAGAAACAGAGTTAATGTTCAGACATACACTGACACAGATGCACACAGGCACACACACGGACACAGACCCACAGACGTGTACACAAGCACAGACACACACCAAGACATAGATACACCCAGATGCACATGGAGCACACACATACACAAACCCACAAACGCGCACACAGACACACACCAAGACACAGACACACACAGATACATAGATGCGCATACACTAGACACACACACACACACTAGACACAGCAGGCACAAGCACATTCACTCACACTGTACCACTCTCACATTCACCCCTGACATCTAATGCATAAGCAGTCTGGACATGATGCCAGTCACTGGGAGATCTGGGATATGTTATGCAAGTTGCTGCTTGTGTGTTTTGAGTGGCCAGGTATGCTATCAATGTGTTTATCTTTTAGAGCTGTTATAAATTCAGGGTCTTGGTAAAGATATTCCCCTGGATGCATTCGTACTGTCACTCCTGTCAGTGGTCTGAGCACCTTGTGTTTAAGGTTGAGCAAACTGCCCAGACTCTAACTGCATGGTAAAGCGGGCTAGGGGTTAACACTGGCATCCTCTTTTTGAGTTTATCCAGATGTCCCTGCTGCTTGCACATGACCCCAACAGTACACCTTTCCCAGGTAGGACCTCTGCAATCTATTCAAATGCAACCAGGACAGTATTTAGTAGGATGAGGCCTTATATGGACCATAGCAGGAGGCCTTTAGGGCCATCGTGTCTGTGTTGGCTCTTTGAAAGAACTGTCCAATCAGTCCCACCTCCAAACCTTTCCCTGTAGCCCTTATTATGACCAGTCCCGGGGCGAGGTCCTCAATTTGTTATGGTCCTGGATGAGCTACCCCAATTTTTTAACTTCCCCAACAGCACCCCAATTATGTTATGCCCCCAGGTGAAGAGGAATGAGCTGACTCCCCTACTTCATTCAACCCCCTAGGTTGGTCACAACAAAGTTAATTTAAAGGGATCCCTTCCCCCCGTGGATACCTTTTCCCAGTCCAAATGTATTCATGTTTTAGAAGGAGCTACTTTAACTAGGCTTTCTTGAGTCAAAGAAAGAGTAAGTTTATTAGTTACTAAAAATTTGAGAAAAAAATAATAAAAACGTAACACACATGCATATAGATCAGAAACAAGAAGCTGAGTCCAAATGAAAGTTTTAAAAAAGTATATGAATCAGTCTTTGGCTTGTCCGTGAGGCCTGGATGATGAAACTTTGTGATCGTTAAGTTGGGTGATTCTGGTGGAGCTGACTTTGGCAGTTTACCTGTTGTTTTGGAGTCACTTGGTTCTGCAGGTTCATTGAATAAGCTGCCCTATTTCCGTTTTGATTCTGGCTTTGCTGATTTGTCTCGGGCAACACAGAGCGAGAGAGAGCCTTTGCCTGTAAGTTGATCCTCTCCTGCTGTGACTCTCACAGCACACACTAGCCCCAGATGAGGTCTGCAGCTAGCTTTTCAACCCATTTCCTAGAAGAGAAAAAAACAAACATGTCTTTTGCCCAAAGTCATTTTTATTTCAACTCAGACCATTTCCATATTCTGAGATATAGCTCAGCAAGAGATGGATTTTAGATGCCTGCTGAGATGTGATAATCAGTCTCCATTGCCTTTGCAACCACAGGAGATTAAAATTCAGCCTTTTGCATTCCCTCTCTTCCTTTCAAGTATCTCTGTCTGAAGTAGGCATTCACACCTTTTCAGGTGCAACATTCCATGTTCCCTCAGGGCTAGTCGGTCAATTATAATCCACATAGGAATTTTCCAGAAAGTGGTTACTTTACATTCTCAGCCACCTTTTGCCCAGTGTCTCTGTTTGCATGTCTTTTTAAAAAACAGATGACTTCCTTAAAAAGTTCAATATGCCCGTAAGTAATTTGATGCTATAATCCACTGTTATTACACCCTGAAAATTTCCCCTTTTCAAAAATTTATCAATTTCTTATATGATGTTGTTTTCATCTCCTTGTGCAGGGGATACAATAGTATAGTGGTTGTGTTGCTGAACTACTAATCCAGAGGCCTGGACCAGTGAGCCAGGGACTTGAGTTCAAATCCCACCACTGCGGCTGGGGTATTTAAATTCAATTAATAAACTTGGAATAAAAAGTTAATCTCAGGAATGTAATATAATGGCATCCGGCATAGCAAGGGTTAATGTGGGATTGGGAAACAGTACCGCCCACAGTGTGATGTAAAGAGGCACATGACCTGAGACTATAATCTGTGGATGGGACAGAGACCTGTGTTGAAGCAAGCATGGAGTTAGCTCACAGCTTGGGCTATACCCTGTATGTACGTACATAGTTAAGTGTTACCAATAAACACTTAATGTTTAACCTTAAAAGACTCAAAACCTCTTTGTGAGACCTAGTGAACAGACATACAAAAAGTAATGGTGACCATGAAACTGCCAGAGTATTATAAAAACCCATCTGGTTCATTAATGTCCTTTAAGGAAGGAAATCTGGTCTATGTGACTCCATACTCTCTCAGCACATGAAATTATACCTTCAGGGTTGGAATTGATGCAGCATTGAAGCACTCACTGTCGAACACAGGGTCTACACCAGATGACGTGACTTAGTTCCGAAGAAGAGTCATACTGGACCTGAAACGTTAACTTTGTTTCTCTCTCCACAGATGCTGCCAGACCTGCTGAGTGTTCTCCAGCACTTTGTCTTTATTTCAGATCTCCAGCATTCACAGTGTTTTGCTTTAGCATCTGTTTTGATCTGCATCTGGTGCAGACACATGATGGGCCAAATGGCTGCCTTCTACACTGTAACAATTCTGCAATTCTGTTTCAGGTCGAAGACCTTGTATCAGAACTGAAGAAAGCTTGAAGTGTAAGAGTTTTAAACAAGTGGAAGGGGGAAGGGGGAGGGAAAACAAGAGGGAAGCTCTGTGATAGGGTGGAGGACAGGTGAGATTACATAACAGAAGATTTCATGATGCAACAGCCAAAGAGAGTGGTAATGGGTATAGTAAAGAAACAAAGGTTGAGTCCAAATGAGGCATGACTATCTACATAAAAACCATCTGAATGCAACATGAAGGGATAAAGAAAGAAACAAGACAAAGACCAACCCAGAAAAAAATACATAGAAGAAGAAGAAGATGAAGGCAGATGTTATGATCTAAAGTTGTTGAACTCAATGTTGAATCCAGAAGGTTGTAGCATGTTAAGTCGAACAACGCAACCCTCCATACTAGCGCATCTGCTATGTCTTCCTTTTTCCTCAACCGAGGACTCCCTCGGCATGATTAACAGGGCTCTCCACCTTGTCTAAGCTATTTCCCACACTTCTGCTCTCATTCTTTCTCCTCCTTCCCAGAACCAAGATGGGGTTCCCCTTGTCCTCACTTCCCGCTCCACCAACCTCCATATTCAATGGATCATCCTCCATGTCATTTCCTCCACCTCCAGTGTGATGCCACCACCCCCTCCCCTCCCCCGCCAGCTTTCAGCACTCCAAAGGGACCATTCTCCCTGTGATACCCTGGTCCACTTCTCAGTCACCCGAACATTCCATTCTCTTCCCACAGCATCTTTCCATGCAAGCGCAGGAGATGCAACACCTCTCCTTTTACCCCCTCCCTTCTCACCATGCAATGCTCCAAATACTCCTTTCAAGCAAAACAGCAATTTACTTGTAGTTCTTTCAATTTAGAATACTGTATTCTACAATGTAATCTCCTGTACACTGGGAAGAACAAACAGAAACTGCGTGACTGCTTTGCAGAACACCCCTGTTCAGTCCTAAGCATGACCCTAAGCTTCCTGTTGCTTGTCATTTTAACTCTCCAGCATACTGCCATTCTGACCTTTCTGTTCACGACCTGCTACAGTGCTCCAGTAAAGCTCAATGCAAGCCTAAGGAACAGCATCTTATCTTTCAACTGGGCACTCTCCAGTCTTCTGGACACAACATTGAGTTCAACACCTTTAGATCATAACCTTTGCCTTCATCTTGTTTGTTTTTTTTTTTGCTAGTTTAGTCTTGCTTCATTTCTTTATTTATCCCTTCGTGTTGCATTCAGATGGCTGCTATGAAGCCATTCACACTTCATCTAGATATATCCTTTGTTTCGTTACTCTACCCTTTACCACTCTCTTTGGCTTTTGTACCTTGAAACCTTTTCTCATTTAACCTCCCTTGTCCTTCACCCTATAACAGACCTTCCCTTTTGATTTTTTTCCACCCTCTCCCATTTCATCTGCTTACAATATATTACATTTTTACCTTTCCTCCATTCTGATGAAGGCTCCCAAGCTAAAACATTAGCTATGTTTCTCTCCACAGATGCTGCCTGACCTGCTGAGTATCACTAGCATTTTCTGTTTTTAACTGAGTTCAGCAATTTTAGATCATAACCTCTGGCCCCATTTTGCTTCATGGTCCTTTGCTGGTTTGGTCTTTTCTCTGGTTTCTCTCTTATTTTCTTTACTTTGTGTTCAGATGGCAGCTATCCTGCCATTCACACCTCATCTAGACAATGTTCCTTGTCTCATTTCCATTCTCTTTGACCTTGTATCATGAACTCTTTTGTTATTTGATCTTTCCTGACCTCCACCCTATTACAGACCTTGCCTTTTGCTCTTCTGGCCACCCTCCCCTCATTTCACTCGCTAAAACTTTTCCCAGTTCTGATCAAAGGTCACAGGCCTGAAACATTAACTCTGTTTCTCTCTCCACAGGTGCTGCCTGATCTGCTGAGTATTTCCAGCATTCCCTGTTTCTATTTACGTATGAACATACGAATTAGGAGCAGGTGTAGGCCGCTCAGCCCCTCGAGCCTGCTTCACCTTTCAATAAAAACATGGCTGTTCTGATTGTAACATTCCTGCCTACCCCTGATAACTTTTCACCCCCTGGTTAATCAAGAATCTATCTAGCTGTGCCTTAAAAATATTCAAAATTTCTGTTTCCAATGCCTTTTGAGAAAGAGAGTTCCAAAGACACTCAACCCTCTGGAAGAAAAAATTTCTCCTCATCTCTGCCTTAACTGAGCGACCCTTTATTTTTAAACAGTGACCCCTAGTTCTAGATTCTCCCACAAGAGGAAATATCCACTCCACATTTACCCTGTCAAGACCCCTCAGGGTCTTAAAGGTTTCAATTAAGTCACCTCTTACTCTTCTAAATTCCAGTGGATACAAGCCTAACCTGTCCAGCCTTTCCTCATAAGACAACCCCTCCATTCCTAGTATTGGTCTAGTAAACCTTCTCTGAACTTCTCCTAACACGTATACATCTTTCTTTAAATAAGGAAACCTATACTGTGCACAATACTCCAGCTGTGGTCTCACCAATGCCCTTTACAACTGAAGCATAATCTCCCTACTTTTGTAATCAATTCCCCTCGCAATAAATGATAACATTCTATTAGCTTTCCGAATTACCTGCTGTGCCTGCATACTGACCTTTTGTGATTCATGCACCAGGACACCTAGGTCCCTCTGAATCTCAGAGCTCTGCAATCTCTCACCATTTAGATAATTAGGACCTTTTTTATTCTTCCTGCCAAAATGAACAATTTCACATTTGCCCACATTACACTCCATTTGCCAGATCTTTACCCACCAACTAAACCTATCTATGTTACTTTCTGGCCTCCTTACATCCTCTACACAATTTACTTCCCTACCTATCTTTGTGTCATCAGCAAATTTAGCAACCGTTCCTTCAGTCCCTTCATCCTAGTCATTTATATAAATTGTAAAAGGTTGAGGCCCCAGCACTGATCCCTGTGGTACAGCAGAAAAAGACCCATTTATGCCAACTTTCTGCTCCCTGTTAGCTAGCCAATCTTTTATCATAGAACACTACAGCACAGAAAACAGGCCATTCGGCTCTTCTAGTCTGAAATATTATTCCGCTAGTCCTATTGACCTGCACCTAGTCCATAACCCTCCAGACCTCTCCCATCCATGTATCTATCCAATTTATTCTTAAAATTTAAGAGTGAGCCCGCATTTACACATCAGATGGTAGCTCGTTCCACACTCACCACTCTCTGAGTGAAGAAGTTCCCCCTAATGTTCCCCCTAAACCTTTCCCCTTTCATCCTAAAGCCATGTCCTCTCCTGTTTTCTCTCCTAATCTAAGTGGAAAGAGCCTACTTACATTTACTCTGTCTATACCCTTCATAATTTTGTAAACTTCTATCAAATCTTCCCTCATTCTTCTACGCTCCAAGGAATAAAGTCCTAACCTGTTTAATCTATCCCTGTAACTCAACTCCTTAAGACCCAGCAACATCCTAGTAAATCTCCTCTGCACTCTCTCAGTCTTACTGACATCCTTCCTGTAGTTAGGCGACCAGAACTGCACACAATACTCCAAAGTTGGCCTCACCAATGTCCTATACAACGTCACCATAACATCCCAACTCCTATACTCAATACTTTGATTTATGAAGGCCAGTATGCCAGAAACTTTCTTTACAACCTTGTCTACCTGTGACTCCACTTCCAGGGAATTATGCCATTATGTTACCCCCTATACCATAAGCTTTTATTTTCTGCAATAACTTTTGATGTGGCACTTTATCAAATGCCTTCTGGAAATCTAAGTACAGTACATCCACCAGTTCCACAGACAAAGCTTCCTCACACTGATACCTGGGAGCATCCTACCTAAAATAAATGTCTACATTCCCAACCCAATTCCCGATACTTGCAGGATTGCCACATACTCTTTTCCTTGCTTTGCCCATGAATTGATAATATCGCTCAGAGAAATAACACAAAGGATCAGACGCACCTTGTCCAATTTCACCCCATGTAAAACTCTCAGCTCAGTGCAGTCAGATCCAAAGGCCGGAATTTTCCAGCCCCTCACGCCAGTGGGATCTTCCAGTCCCGCCAATGTGAATGGAGATTTCAATGGCTCGCCGGCTCTGGCACAGGGGAACCTGCCACAGTTGGGGAGCTGGAAAATTCCGGTCAGTCTTTGGTGAGAGTTCCATCAATGCTTCTCGCATTGATTGGAGGAGCAGGAAAAAAGGGAACACCCAACCGATGCTTGTTCAGGCAGTAACCTTAATGAACCGAAAACCAGGAACTGGTTTCCTGATCTTGTCTGAGCTCTTAAAATCTCTCCTAATAGTTCCTCAAGGGGTAGGTATGTCATTGCAAAGAGTTAAGAGAAGAAATCTTCATCCCTTGGTTAAGTAATGGAAGAAGATTGACATGTTCATCCTGTGTATTGGGTCCTGTTCAAAATGCCCACTGGACACTGGATTGTGTTAGTGACAGGAAATATGATTCTGATCAAGATGTCAGGGTCGAAATCCCCTTTTTAATTTATTGGAGCAATTTCCTAATAGTTCTGGGATGGTGATGATAGGTCTCCTCTATCCATTGCTTGAGGGGTCAGTTCAGAAAGCATTGAGTCAACTACTAATTGTGGGCTAGCATACAGGGACTTGAGCACAAAATATAGCCTGACATCCCAGTGCAGTACTGAGGGAGAGATGTGCTGTCAGATAAAATGTTAAACTGAGACCCAGCTTGTCCTCTCAGCAAATAGATCCCAAAACACTATTTCAAAGCAGAGTTGGGGAGTTTTTCCAGGTGTCCTTAGTCAATATTTATCCCTCAATCAACATCACGAAAACAGATTATTTGCTCATTATCACATTACTGTTTGTGGGAGCTTGCTACGTGCAAATTGGCTGCCATGTTTCCCACATTATAACCGTAACTACACTCCAGAAGTACTTCATTGATGATAAAATTCGTTGGAACATCCAGTGATCATGAAAGGCACTATGTAAATGCAAGTCTTGCTTCCTTTCAGTTCCCGGATGATACAAGTTAAAGTGGCTCCCTCGACACAGGTTGACATTTCTAATCAGACTGAGGTTACTGATAATAACTAACCAGGATTTGTCTTGTTACATTCTAGCACTCCGGCCAGGTTGTTGCAGAAACAAGGAGCCATCAACAAGGATCAGGTGCAGTCTGCAGAGGCGAAGTAAAGGTTCCTTCCTCGCTGTGAGTCTCTGATTTTGTTTAAAACTTTCTTGTGTGCAGGTTCCCATATTGTTGACCTCTAAAATAAAAGCAAAATACTTCGGACATTGGAATTCTGAAATAAAAACAGGAAATGCTGGAGAAACTCTAGCAGCATCTGTGCAGAGAGAAACAGAGTTAACGTTTCGAGTCCAGCATGGCTCTTTGGAACTCGATAGACTAAATTGAAAGATTTGCAAATAAGTAGCTGCTTCACCTGGAAGGAGTGTTAGGGACCTTGGACGGTGAGGAGGGAGGAGGTAAAGGGGCAGGTGTTACACCTCCTGTGATTGCATGGGAAGCTGCCCTGGGAAGGGGATGAGGTGTTTGAGCTGATGGAGGAGTGGACCAGGGTGTCTCGAACAGAATGGTATCTAGAATGCTGGCTGAGGAAGGCAGGGGAAGATGTGTTTAGTGGTTGCATCAGGCTGGAGTTTGGACGTGGACTACTTCAGTAGCTGAGAAGTGGTGCAGTGAACATCCCCACTTCTGACCTTATGATGGAAGGAAGGTAATTGATGAAGTATCTGAAGATGGTTGGGCCTCAGAAGCAGGTTGCGAGGATGTGTAGTCAAGCTGTGGGAGTGAGTGGGCTTGAAATGAATATTGATATACGTCTATCACCAGAAATGGAGACAGAAGTCAAGGAAAGGAGGGGAAGTGTCGGAGATGGATCATGTGAAGGAGAAAGAGTGTTGGAAATTGGAAGAAAAATTGATTAATTTTTTCCAGGTCCAAATGAAAGCACTGAGAGGCAGCACTGAGGGGCAGCACCAAGGGGCAATGATACAGTCATCGATGTACCGGAAAATGAGTTATGGAAGGGAGTCAGAGTAGGGCTGGAAAAAGGAATGTTCCCTTATCCCACAAAGAGACAGGCATAACTGGGACCCATGTGGGTACCCATAGTCACACCTTTAATTTGGAGGAAGTGAAAAGCTGTCGGTTTAACATTTTATCTGACAACGCAGCTCTCCCTCAGTACTGCACTGGACTGTCAGTCTGTATTTTGTGCTCAAGTCTCCCACACTCTGGCCCACAGTAAGTAGTTGACTCAGTGCTTTCTGAACTGACCCCTCAAGCAATGGATTATTGGAGGAGACCTATCACCATCCTCCCAGAACCACTAGGGATTTGCTCAAATAAATTAAAAAGGAGATTTAGACACTGACGGCTGGGTCAGAATCATGTTTCCTGTCGCTAAACCAATCCAAGTGCCCAGTGAGCATTTTGAACAGGATGCAAAACACAGAGCGAGCACGTCAGTGTTCTTCCATTGTTTAACCAAGGGATGAAAATTTCTTCTCATGATTATTTGCACTGATATACCACCCCTTGAGGAAATGTTAGGAGTGATTTTAAGCCCTCAATCAATACCAGGAAACCAGTCCCTTAATGAGCACAAGTTGAATATTCATATTTTCCTCCAAACAAAACAATATGTTGTATTGCTGACCTCCTTCAGCTCCAAGTTCCCCACAGGCAGCAATGCACGGAATTTGATAAAAACTTGAAAGGGGTTAAATTTTAATGGTTATGGGGTAAATACAAAAAAGTGGATTTTGGAGAGCTCTTTGAAAAAACCAGCACAGAGATGAGTCAGTAAATGTAAAGGCAGAATATTGTGGGGCAGGAGCCACCTCCTATTGTTGTCCATTGACCTGCCAGCAATCTTTTTTATTCGTGTAAATATTTTCAGAAAACAGTTCAGGTTGATGAAACTGGGAAATTCTTTACAATATTGTAGACAAGTGTAGAATTAGGTTATTGAATTTCAAATTGTTTGGTTGGCCTAGAAATACTGAAGCCCTTCAATACCTTTCTCCTCAGATATCTAGTCATTCTTGCCATGTAAAAGTTTAACGTTAAATATATAAATAGACAGTCTACACCATCAGTGACATAAGATCACATGACAACAGTGTATGCTGAGAGATAGTTTTGTGTAGAGCTTCATGTTAAACCTTGTACTGTACATGATAGAATGTTCAATAAGAGTTAAAGTTTACCAGCAGCCTTGTCTCCAGCAGTCTCTGTCGATCCTAATCAAGGATAACCAAAGCTAAGACCCACAACAATGATAATAGAATTCTTTCTTTAATTTTCTGTTTGACCAGGGTCACCTGGCTACCTGCTCAGCCCCTTTCCCATTTCTACACTCCTGGAGAATCAAAAATAAACTGTCTCCATCTTTCAGCTTCTGGGTTCTAGAGTTTGTGACAAATAGGTGCACATCATCAAGGCGCAGTGTATCTGCTCCTTCACAAGTTCTTCAAATACTTGGCCAGAATTTTCTCCTTCCCAACAAACTGATTCAAGAATGTCTTTGTCTTCTCCTCATGGTGGAGGTGCTGTAAGCTTGGTATTAAATTTCATATTCTTTTACATTTAGCTGCCTGGCTAACCTTTCTGTACTACAACAACCAGAGCTGTACACTGGCCTCCGTGTGTGGTTGTGACAGTGTCTCATGAAGATTAATAACTCCTGGGCTATGGGCTCGCCCCCTCTGTCTCCTCTCCTGTTGCATATACTGGTGCCACTCATTCTGCTGATTGTTTCAGTGTACAATTTACCAACAGCAGCAGATCCCTTTTCTGTGTTGTGTAGGGTTGTTAAAAATCATTAAACTAACAATCTCACAGCTTATTATCCTTCCCTAGCAGGAGGTTCATATGCATTATCATCAAGTTCCTTTTTAAATAACTTACTATGCATCCTCCTGGTTTCTGTCTATTCACTCTGCCAAGGAATTTGTAACTTTGTCCACTCATCCAAGACTTATCATTGTCGAACAGGATCACTACAAGCCTCTTGGGCAAGGTGCTTTGGGTCTCCCAGTTTACTTGTAAGACTCTCAGCATTCAAGCGTGGACATTTGAGTCATTCACTTTTTCAATTTGCTCAGCTCCTACTTTCAACACTGATGTCATAGAGTCATAATGGTACAGAAGGAGGCCATTCAGCCCATCGAGCCCAGGCCGACTCTCTGTAGAACAAACCACTCTGCCCCATTCCCCAGTTTCTACCCCCATTGCCCTGCAAGTTTATTTTCTTCAAGTGCCCATCCTATTTCCTTTTGAAATCATTGATTATCTCCATTTCCACCACCCACATGGACAGCGGGTTCCTGGGCATTACCACTTGCTATGTAAAAATGTTCTTCCTCACATTCCCCCTGTGTCTCTTATCTAAAATCTGAAACCTATGTCCCCTAGTCCTTGTGCAATCAGTTAATGGGAACAGCTTTTCTTTGTCTATCTTATCTAAACTGTCATAATCTTGTACACGTCTATCAAATCTCCTCTCAATCTCCTTTGTTCCAAGGAGAACAACCCCCAGCTTCTCCAACCTAACCTTGTACCGAATATCCCCTCATCTCTGGAACCATTCTGGTAACTCTCCTCTGCAACCTCACATCTTTGCTAAAGTGTGGTGACTAGAACTGGACACATACTCTAGTTGTGAAGTAACCAGAGCTTCATACAGATTCAGCATAACTTCCCTGCTTTTGTACTCAATGCCTTTATTTCTGAAGTCCAAGCTCCCATGTGCTTTGCTAACCACTCTCTCAATATGTCCTGCCACCTTCACCTGAACCCTGGGTCCCCCATCCCTGTACGCTCTTTAAAACTGTGCCATTAAGCCTATATGGCTTCTCCCTATCCCCTCTGCCAATCCTCACACTTCTCTGTATTGAATTCAATTTACCCCTTGTCTGCCTATTCTGCTAGCTTATCCATGGGCAGGATTTTCCTGTTGGCAAGCAAGGGTCGGGGCCCGCTCGCCGATGTGTAAAATGATGCGTGGTTCCACCCGACTTCACCGCGCCCCATTTAAATTTTCAGGTGGGCGGGGGCTCAGCAAAATCAGCTGTGCGCCCGCCAACCTGTCTATGGCCAATTCAGGCCCTTGATAGAGCCATTTAAGTAATTAATGGACCAGGAGCCCTGATAGGCATTAGAAAAAGCATGAAACCTCATCCATGAGCGGAATGAGATTTCATGTAGGTTTTAAAAAATTTAATTAAAATTTTTTAAGAAGTTATGGACATGTCCCAACTCATGTGTCAGTGTCACATGAGGGGACATGTCAGGGATTTTTTTTTCTATTTTTAATAATTTGTACAGTGGAGCCTCAGGCTCAACACTTCGCCTCAGGGAGATGAGTGCGCTGTTTTGTGTGCACACGTGAAAGAGCGCACTCTCGGGTTTAGGGATATCCCTACCACACCCACCACCCCCCCCCCGCCCTCACAAGGAGCGCGCAGTGCTTCCGTGTGGATGTCACGCTGGGCGGGTCTTAATTGGCCCGCCCACGTAAATTGGCGGCATGCCCCAGATCAGGGGCGCCGATCGGAGGTGCGCCTCAGCGCTCCCACACTTCAACTTCCCCCCCCCGACAGGGGGAAAATCCTGCCCCATGTCCTGTTCCAGTTGATTGGCATCATCCTTACTGTCTGCAAATTTAGTATCATTGATAATTTTTGAAATTTTACTTTGTATGCCAGTATCTAAGTCATTTATATGTAACAAAAAAGCAGTGGTTCTAGCACTAATCTTTGGGGGACACCACTGTCTACCATCTGAAAAACAACCATTCACTGCAACACGCTGTTTTCTGTCCTTAAGCCAATTTTTTATCCAAACTGACAATGACCCTCATATTCTGTGGGCCTCAATTTTGTTAACCAGCTTTTTATGTGGTATTTCGTCGAATGCTTTCTTAAAATCCATATAGATGTGTCTGATTCCTTTCTCTTGAACCAAGAAAGAGACCCCAGTGAAAGACCTGTTACCTAAGCAAAAGCAAAAATAAAAAGACTCTTCCCAGTGTCTACTCTCAGGAGTCGTTATACAACTGAACCATCTGACTGTCACAAGAAAGATCTGAGACTTGAATCTCCATTTCCTCCTTGGTTGACATATGTTTATATGCAGGAATATTATTTTGTGAAAAGTATTTGAATTGCTTTCAAATTTACTGACAAAGCACATCTGTTAAATTAAAGGGTTGGAGACTTTGAGATACAGGGAGCCCCTACATCATATTCTGTGTACCAGGGCTACAGAAACTTTCAAATTAAGAAGCAAGGTAAGTTTTAATTAATACTTCCTTTCATTGTTAACCGGGATCAGCTATATCGAGAGAGAAAAGACATTTTGCTGGAAATGTCGTGGGTTTATTTTGCAGTTTCTGTTGAAGTTTGAATCTTAATTCAGCTGTGATGTGGATTTATGTGGAACATATACTCATGACATGAATAAGATCAGGAGCATGAGTCAGCTGTTGTATGAAGATAGTTTGCCAGCCATCATTATGGTGAACAATTGCAGACTTGAAGAAACCTTAAATGTCTTGATGGAAACTGGTTTTATGCTTTATTTATACTCTGCCCTATTGTCACTTTTTCCAAACATCCTCCTATTATCACTGGGATTTTTGGGAAAGGTATGTTTGGACATCCGATAAGTCCGCATGGTGAAGTTATTGCATGACATTGTCAAAGTTATTTTTAATTAACTGTTGACGTACAGTCAGTATTGTCATTTTCAATCAATGCCTGCCGTGCATTTCACACCCAAAAAATAAAGCAGAGACATCAGAACTGCCAAGAGATGGTCCAGTTGATTTGCTGACCTGCTGTTGGTGTCCTATTTTAACCTGCATGGCTATGTCTGATAGGACTGCATTTTACCTGCCCCTGGTGGGCGTGTTCCCCATGGACGGCGGGGGGGTGGGGGGCATGTAAAATGGGGTGGATGCCAATCGCACCACCTTCCTGCCCACTCCTGAACTTACCCCCATAATACGGGTGGTGGGTGGGCACCAAAATCGGCAGCCTGTCCACCAGATTTAAATCAACAATTATGGGTCAATTAGGCTTGTTATCAAGCCTATTGATCCTGATAATACGCAACTCACACCATAAAACATTTGACACAGGCAGCAGGGTGGGAGTAGGAAGCCCGATTTTTAATCTGAAATAGCTAAAAAGCTCTTTGCTGATTGCGAGGCAGCCCCCTCCATAGACTGAACACCCACTACCTCCCTCAAACCCGCCCCTCCCCCATCTGTCCCTCTCCCTAACCTCTCCCATCCCCCCAGGCCATGACCCCAGAGTTACCTACTCGGAGGATCCTAGGCCTTGGGCTCCGCCCGTCATCGGCAGTTCCGTCATCTGCCACTGACACCTTCCTGGCGCTGCCAGGACTGAACGAGGATTGGCTGGCAGCTCCAGAGGGCGGGACTTCTGCCCCAATGAGGAGCAGAAGTCCCACTTGGCCCTCTTAATGAGGCCCACAGTGCTTTATGGCTGTGGGGCATGTTGGCTTGGAGAATGTTGGCTGCATGCCGATGTGCTTTCTCGGGTGGTGTGCCATCCACGCCGCCCCCCGCCATATTATTCTGCCCATAATTTGAGGTTTTATTCACTGTGAAACCCGAGAGGTCTTCTGCAACCAGTACCTGATCCATCCCTTTTCTAATTTAGAAATTATTTTGTCAGTGGTGCTTAGAAAAACAAAAACTTAATTCTGATTAAAGGTCATTGACTTGAAATATTAACTCTGTTTCTTTCTCCAAAGATTCTCCCTGATCTGCTGAGTATTTCTAGCATTTTTTGTCTTTATTTCAGACTTACAGCGTCCACGGTATTTTGCTTTTGGACAAACTTGTTTATTCCCAATGATATTGAGCAGTGAATATTTCCACCGGGCAGGAGGTGTGTAGAGCAAACCCAGACCCTCATGAGCATGCTTGGAGGCCTGAATGCTCAGGGTGGAACCTCGGGGAGATAACCATGCTAGATGAGCAGAGATTGGCCCCCACGTTGGGCAGATATGGCTTCTCCCCAGTTGGCTTGGCAAGTGAAAACGAGCTGAGCAGTGGGAGGCAGGGGGCAGTGAGGGGAGGGTAGAGAGGTGTAAAAAGTTGGGCATGGGGTGGTCCAATCGAGCAACCTACCTGTGCGGTTTTAGGAACCACCAGTGGTCCCCTAAAATTTTCCACGCTGACCTTCACTTGCATATGGTTTACCAAATATCTTAAATGGATCCCAGCCAGATGGTGAACTATGAAACAAGACACAAATTCTTATCTTGTTGGTAGGTTTGTTTACAGAATGCAGCATTACCTATCTTGGTTGCTAACCTACCATCACCCAGAATCCCAGAAGTCTTTCTTTATATGTGCTCAAGATTCCTAATCAATGCCTTTTCCTTGTGCATACTTAACCTTGATAATACAATTAACATACCCTTAACAAACTAAAGGCACATTTTAGGCAGTAACGCATTTCATACAATCGCAGAGTCACCAGGCTAGAAATTCACCTGGAGTTGTGGATATCAGATCAGCTGTCCACTCCACACAGCACCAGATATTTCATTCCATTGATTGAACTGAATATCAGACAATGGGTTGAATGGGCTGATCTGATGCTACCTGTTTTTTTTGCCTCTGCCCTGTATGGATTTCTAGCCCTTAGATTCTCACAGCACAGAAGGAGACCATTCGGCCCATCATGCCTGTGCAGGCTCTTCAGAAGTATTATTCAGCTACTCTCGTTCCCTCTTTTCTTTCCCCATAGCCGTGCAAATCTTTGCCATCTCAAGCCTTTATTCAATTCCCTTCTGAGAGTTATTACTGAATCTGCTTCTACCATTGTCTCAAGCAGGGCATTCCAGATCACAGCAACTCACTTTTCTTTTCACCTCCCCACTGGTTGGTTTTACCAATTATATTGAATCTGTGTCCTCTGGTCTTTCTGTCAATAAAACAACTTTTTCCTCTCTACTCTATTATATACCTTCCGACAATGACCAGCAAAATTTCTTCACTGGTCTAATTTTAGTGTTCCCTTAACCCTTTGACCAACAAGTCCAGAAATTAGAACTGTTGAGATTGCAGTGTGTTAAGAACAAAGACTTAGAAGGCTTTCCACATCTAAAGATGCATGAGGCAGACAGAGTACATCTTACATCTATTTTCCACAGCTCATTTTTTTTGGAACAGGTCTCCAGCCTGAAACCAAAGCCTATAGCTTGAGCGGTGCCAATCTGCATCAAGCATGGCTGACCAGGATTCTCTCTTGCTCTTACTGCCTGTGAGAGGCATGGTGGAAGGATTTACAGGTTAGTAAGCAACCTGTTTGGCCACATTACGAATGCACCTTCTGCCACCATCAAGTCCTGGAGTGGGACTTGAACTCAGAACTTCTGTCTCAGAGGCAGAGACGCTACATTGCATCACAGGAGCTCCCTTAGGAATATAAGAACATAAGAAATAAGAGCAGGAGTAGGCCATTTGGTCTCTCCAGCCTCTTCCACCATTCAATAATATCATAGAACCATAGAAAGGTTACGCCACAGAAGGAGGCCATTCAGCCCATCTTGTCCATGCCAGCCCAAGGACACCCAGGTGCCCTTTCTAATCCCACCTTCCTGCACCTGGCCCATAGCCCTGCAATTTACAACTCTTTAGGTGCAGATCCAGGTACTTTTTAAAAGAGTTTAAAGTTTCTGCCTCTACCACCAACTTGGGCAGCAAATTCCAGACACCCACTACCCTCTGCATAAAAAAGTTCTTCCTCATGTCCCCCCTACACCTTCTGCCACTTACCTTGAATCTATGTCCCCTGGTTCTAGAATTCTCCTTAAGGGAAACAATTTTACCCCGTCCATTCTATCTATTCCCCTCATAATTTTGTACACCTCAATCAAATCACCTCTAAGCCTTCTTTGTTCTAAGGAAAATAACCCCAACCTATCCAATCTCTCCTCATAGCTACACTTTTGTAACCCTGGCAACATTCTTGTAAACCTCCTCTGCACTCTCTCCAGAGCTAATACGTCCTTCCTGTAATGTGGTGACCAGAACTGCAAACAATACTCCAGTTGTGGCCTCACCAGTGTTTTACACAATTCCAACATTATATCCTTACTTTTATATTCTATACCTCTGCCAGTGAAGGAGAGCATTCCATATGCCTTCTTTACAACCTTGTCTACTTGAACTGCTGCCTTCAGGGACCTGTGTACTTGTACACCAAGATCTCTCACTTCATCTACCCCTCTTAGTATATTCCCATTTATTTTGTAATCGCTGTAACTGTTTGACCTCCCTAAATGTATGACCTCATACTTCTCTATGTTAAAATCCATCTGCCACTTTACTGCCTACTCGGCCAATCTTTGTGTCATCTGCAAATTTCCCAATCGTGCCCCCCACGTTTACGTCCAAATTGTTAATATATAACAAGGGTCCCAACACCGAGCCCTGTGGAACACCACTTCAGACAACTTTCCATTCGCAAGGGCATCCATCGACCATTACCCTTTGTTTCCTGTTACAAAGCCAACCTTTTATCCAGTTTGCCACATTACCCTGAATCCCATGGGCTTTTACTTTCCTGACCAATCTGCCATGTGGGACCTTGTCAAATGCCTTGTTAAAATCCACATACACAACATCCACTGCACTACCTTCATCAACTCTTCTTATCACTTCCTCAAAGAATTCAATCAAATTTGTGAGGCAAGACCTTCCTTTAACAAATCCATGCTGACCATCCCTGACTAGTCCATGCCTTTCCACGTGACAGTTAATCCTATCTCTCAGGATTGATTCTACTAATTTGCTCACCACCGATGTAAGACTAACTGGCCTATAATTGTTTGGCATTTCCTTTGATCCCTTTTTAAACAATGGAACTACGTTTGCATTTCTCCAGTCCTCCGGTACCTCCCCTGTATCTAGTGAAGATTGGAAAATCATCCTCAGAGCATCTACTATCTCCTCCCTGACTTCCTTCAGCAGCCTCGGAAACAATCCATCTGGCCCTGGCGACTTATCAACTTTCAAGGATTTCAACCCTTCGAGTACTTCCTCTCTCTTTATGACTATCCCATCCAATATCTCACAGTGTTCCTCCTGGACTACAATATCTACATCTTCCCTTTCCTTTGTAAACACGGAGACAAAATATTCATTCAAAACCCTTCCCACAGCCTCTGCTTCTACACACAAGTTTCCATCTTCATCTCTGATAGGTCCCACTTTTTCCTTAACTAACCTTTTAGCATTAATGTATTGGTAAACATCTTTGGGTTACCTTTAACTTCACTTTAACTTCACTTCATAGCTGACCTGATTGTGGCCTCAACTCCACTTTTCTGCCTGCCCCTCCTGTTAATTCTGATATTTAAGGCTACTATCATGTTGTTGCGTTCTCCAGATCTCCCGCAGAGACAGTGGATAGTGTATTAAAAGTCTGAAAGTGTATAAATATGAAAAAGGCTCTTTCCCCACCAGGTACTGGTAGTACCTGAAATTCACTGTACCAGCTGCACTTTCAGCTGACTTTATAACTTTACAGGATTTTGATTCATGAAGCGAAACAGTTACTGTTGTAAAACAAAAACAGAATTACCTGGAAAAACTCAGCAGGTCTGGCAGCATCGGCGGAGAAGAAAAGAGTTGACGTTTCGAGTCCTCATGACCCTTCGACAGAACTTGAGTTCGAGTCCAGGAAAGGATATCCTTTCCTGGACTCGAACTCAAGTTCTGTCGAAGGGTCATGAGGACTCGAAACGTCAACTCTTTTCTTCTCCGCCGATGCTGCCAGACCTGCTGAGTTTTTCCAGGTAATTCTGTTTTTGTTTTGGATTTCCAGCATCCGCAGTTTTTTTGTTTTTAGTTACTGTTGTATGTTGGTTGGACTGTCTGAGGATTGATTGCTGAGACATTGGTATGTCTAAACAATAACTGGTTTATGAGATACAGCTGAACTATATAAATGAAGTCAAATTATGTTTGCTTGTCTTTTGGGTTTGACTTTGTTGCCATTTACACAGAATTGCTTAGTGTTTATGGCACAGAAACTGTCCATTCAGCCCACCCAGCCCATGCTAGTGTTTGAGACTCTTCCAGGTCTCCGCACTTCATGTAACCACATCAACATATCTTTCTAATTTTTTTCTTCCTCATGGGCTCACCTACTTTCCCCTTACATGTATCTATACCATTCACCTTACGAAGGATTATATAGGATTTATACATGTTCCACTTTTCAGCTCACTGCTGGTTACTTTTAAAGAACTTTTAATCTTGTTTCGTCTTGCTGAGGCAGGTTGAACAGGCCCAAGTACTCGTGCCCACAGACTGTGCTAGGCCTACTTGGGTACACCAGGAAATCTTGGGAAAAGTCCTTTGTTAGCGCTCTCTGTTTTAATTAATCAACAAGTGAAAACTTTTGTGTTTCACTATGTAGCTTACAAGGAAAAAAAGGAAAGGGATGAGGCTCTAACTTATACGATTAACCTGACAAAGACAAAACGCTTCTTTATACCTGGAGCTCCTTTTCGGATTCTGGTACGTATTAATTCTCAGTGAAATTGCTGGGGGTGGGGGGAGGAAACTTGACACAGACAGTGACATCAAACAGGTGATATTGCATAGGGCACCTTTGGCAGGCCAACCTCAAAATTCAGTTCCACTGTCTTCAGTTAAACTAAATATCAGACATGTGGTACAACAAAAGTGATTTCACCAATTTTACACCCCAGGCCAAGGTGTCTTTCACACCCATCGTGTTTATGTATGTGTGTTTGCGTTTCTGTGCATGAGAAAGAGATAGATAAATAGATAGAAAGAGAAACAATTACTGTTGTATATTGGTTGGACTGTCTGAGGATTGATTGCTGAGACATTGATATGTCTAAACAATAACTGGTTTATGAAATATAACTGAACTATATACATATATACATGACTATAGGTGGGAAGGCAAGTGGTGAGGATGACACAAGGAGTCTACAGAGGGATATAGGCAGCTTAAGTGAGTGGGTAAAAACTTGGCAGTTGGAATATAATATGGGAAAATGTGAGGTAATGCACTTTGGCAGGAAGAATAGAGGAGTTGAATATCATTTAAATGTAGAAGGCTGCTGCACAGAAGGATTTGGGAGTCCTTGTGCATGAATCCGAAAAAGCTAACATACAAGTTCAACAGGAAGGCAAATGGAATGTTGGCCTTTATTTCAAAGGGAATGGAGTATAAAAATAGGAAAGTCTTGCTAAAACTATGCACTAGTTAGACCACACCTAGAATACTATGAACAATTTTGGTCCCCTTAGCTAAGGAAAGATATACTGGAATTGGAGGCAGCCCAGAGTAGGTTCACTAGGTTGCTCCTGGGTATGGAGGGATTTTCTTATGAGGAGAGCATTGAGTAGGTTGGGCCTGTACTCATTGGAATTTAGAAGAATGAGAGGCAACCTTATTGAAACATATAAGATTCTTAGGGGACTTGATAGGGTAGATGCTGAGAGGTTGTTTCCCCTTGTGGGAGAGTCTAAGACCAGAAAGCATAATCTCAGTTTAAGGGGATGCCCATTTAAAACAGAGATGAGGAGGAATCTCTTCTTTGAGGGTAGTCAACCTGTGGAACTCTTTACTGCAGAGGGCTCTGCCATTAATTATATTCAAGGCTGAGATAGACAGATTTTTAATCAGTAAGGGAATAAAGGGTTATGGGGAAAAGGCAGGAAAGTGGAGCTGAGGATTATCAGACCATCCATAATCTCATTGAATAGCGGAGCAGACTCGTTGGGCCGAATGGCCTACTTCTTGCTCCTATAGCTTATGGTCGTCTTACTAGGTGTTACTCTGCTGAAGCTAGGAACATTCTCCATCTCGACTCTAGGTCATGCGTCTCTTAGATCAGCATTATGGGAAGTGCTATTTACACAGTCCCACATGTTATTTCTTACAAACCTAATACTATATCCCCTCCCCCCAACTTTTTATATATTTTTTTTAGATTAATTTTTATTTACAACCCATCTCCCCACAAGTCTCTGACCGCACAGATTCAATTTGTCAAGAGGCTTCATGACTCTCCCTGATCGTGTCTTGTCAAACTTGGAAGATTGGTAGTCTCTCTTTGAACTTCTCCTTGACTTGGATGGCCTTCATTGAGAGTTTTTTTTATTCATTCATAGCATGTGGGCGTTGCTGTATAGGCCAGCATTTATTGCCCGTCCCTAATTTGAGAAGATGAGCTGCCTTCTTGAACCGCTGCAGTTCATATGGTGTAGGTACGCCCACCATGCCATTAGAGAGGGCGTTCCAGGAGTTTGACCCAGTGACAGTGAAGGAATGGCGATATATTTCCAATTCAGGATGGTGAGTAATTTGGAGGGGTTCTTGCAGCTGGTGCTGTTCCTATGTATCTGCTGCCCTTGTCCTTTTAGATGGTAGCGGTCGTGGGTTTGGAAGGTGCTGTCTAAGGAGCCTTGGTGAGTTCCTGCAGTGCATCTTGTAGATGGTACACACTGCTGCCACTGGTGTCGGTGGTGGAGGGAGTGAATGTTTGTAGATGGGGTGCCGATCAAGCAGGCTGCTTTATCCTGGATGGTGTCAAACTTCTTGAGTGTTGTGGGAGCTGCACTCATCCAGGCAAGTGGAGAGTATTCCATCACACTCCTAACTTGTGCCTTATAGATGGTGGACAGGCTTTGGGGAGTCAGGAGGTGAGTTACTTGCCACAGGACTCCTAGCCTCTGACCTGCTCTTGAAGCCACAGTGTTTATATGGCTAGTCCAGTTCAGTTTCTGGTCGATGATAACCCCCAGGATGTTGATAGTAAGGGATTCAGCAATGGTAATGCCATTGAATGTTAAGGGGAGATGGTTAGATTCTCTCTTGTTAAAGATGGTCATTGCCTGGCAAATGTGGCACAAATGTTACTTGCCACTTGTCAGCTCAAACCTGGATATTGTCCAGGTCTTGCTGCATTTGGACATGAGCTGCTTCAGTATCTGAGGAGTCGCGAATGGTGCTGAACATTATGCAACCATCAGCGAACATCCCCACTTCTAACCTTATGAAGGAAGGAAGGTCATTGATGAAGCAACTGAAGATGGTTTGGCCTAGGACACTACCCTGAAGAACTCCTGCAGTGATGTCCTTGAACTGAGATGGTTGACCTCCAACAACCACAACCATCTTCCTTTGTGCTAGGTATGACTCCAACCAGCGAAGAGTTTTCCCCCTGATTCCCATTTACTCCAATTTTGCTAGGGTTCCTTGATACACACTAGATCAAATACTGCCTTGATGTCAAGGGCAGTCATTCTAACCTCACCTCTTAAGTTCAGCACTTTTGTCCATGTTTGGATCAAGGCTGTAATGAAGTCAGGAGCTGAGTGATCCTGGCAAGACCCAAACTGAGCACCAGTGAACAGGTTATTGCTAAGCAAATGCCGCTTGATAGCACTATTGATGACCTCTTCCATCACCTTACTGATGATCAAGGCAGACTGATAGGGAAGTCATGCTGGGTTGGATTTCTCTTGCTTTTTATGTACAGGATATATCTGGGCAATTTCCAATTTCCCACATTACTGGGTAGATGCTAGTGTTTTAGCTGTACTGAAACAGCTTGGCTAGGAGCTTGGAAAGTTCTGGAGCACAAGTCTTCAACACTATTGCCAGAATATTGTCAGGGTCCATAGCCTTTGCAGTATGCAGTGCCTTCAGCCATTTCTTGTTATCACGTGGAGTAAACTGAATTGGCTGAGACTGGCATTTGTTAGGCTGGGGACCTCTGGAGGAGGCCAAGATGGATCATCCACTTGGCAACTTCTGGCTGAAGACTGTTGCAAATGTTTCAGCCTTATCTTTTGCACTGATGCGCTGGGCTCCCCCATCATTGAGGATGGGGACATTTTTGGAGTCTCCTCCTGTGTTGTTTAACTGACCACCACCATTCATGATTGGATGTGGCAGGACTGCAGAACTTAGATCTGATCCGTCTTAGATCTGTCTATCTAATGATGTTAGGCACGCAAGTAGTCCATGCCTGATGCTGCTCCTGGCATGCCCCCTCTGCACTCTTCATTGAACCAGAGTTGATCCCCTGGCTTGGTGGATATGCCAGGCCATGAGGTTACAGTTTGTGGTCGAGCACAATTCTGCTGCTGCTGATGGCCCACAGCACCTCATGGTTGCCCAGCCTTGAGTTGCTAGATCTTTCTCCCGATAATCTAAACTTCAATAATATTTTGGCTAGACTGTAATATTGCCGAATATTATTAGAGTCTGGGCAATTCCTCAGTAAATATTCACCCATGATTAAAGGAATAGGAGTTGAGCTCACTAAATGTTTGATACAGAAATTTGAGTGAGACAATTTAAGTGTAAAAAATAAACACAAAGTTGTTATAATAAGAAAGCATGCAATATGGTGGTTACACAGAGTATAATTCACAAGCTAAATAAGTCTCAAAAATAATAGCTAGTTCTTATTTCTATAATTGAATCTAGGAATTATTTTACTTGGCTACAAACATAAGAATTCTAAGTGTAAATAAGCAAGGAACGATATAAGTCAGTAAGTAAGGATATCCATCAAATATAAAAGTAATATTACCTCAATCTCTGAGTGAGATTTGCTAGGTTCAGAACAGGCCTGAAGTCACTCTATTGGGTCTCCCTAACGAATCTGAAGATTCAAGTTTAGGTTGAGATATTTAGAATGAATTTTGTCATTGTATAATTAAGGGCACCGTGGAAGATGTTAATTTGTTCAAATCATAGACCACCTCTAATTAGTATCCTATATTTAGTGAAAGGGCCACCTATTATAATGATGGTGCCCATTCAATTTCTAGGAAATGTTGTTTTGAATTTATTCCTGAATCTGGAATTGATGTTACAGTCATGTTGATCAATGTTACTTAGTCAAGCTATTGTGACCAGCAAGATGATAAAACTTGGGGCCTAGTGTTTCTTTTATCTGTTTTGTGGTTTTGCTCATCAGAGCTAGCATTGTAGCTCATGTGCTAGAGTCATAGCAAGAACCATAGTATACCATTTATTAGGTGTGTGTATTTTTATCATTAACTTCACATTGTTGTGAAGGGAGTTAACCATGCTAGCTTTGTATTTTGGTTAAATATGCGGGTTGCTGTGACTGTTACTGAAGAGTAGTTCATTTTAACCTAATATTCCTGTATTAATCCCATATTATTTGACCTTTTCCTTTACATGCCCACCCCCATGGCTCTTTATAGCTTTTATGCCAACTTAGTGCCAACTCATTCCAAGCCATGTCCATTCGAAATAGTACCATGAGCTCTTTTGCATTCACCTTAGAGGGCAGACAGGACTTCACTTAAATAAATGCCAATGCAATATCGCCATCCTGGACTAATTTCTACCCCATAATCTTGTTTTTAATGGAAGGAAGAATGCTTTTCATGTTGATGGAGAAAGAAGCTAACTCGTCATTGTTGCCATGCTATTTTACAGGCATCAGTAACCTATCCAGATGGTTCGCCTGCCACTGAAGCACCGGTCGAAATTGATGTAATTATCTCAGAGAACAAAAACATACAAGCTACACAGAAAACATTTACTGATGGTATTGGTGAACTGAGTCTCTCCTTCAATGTTCCTGAAAATGCAAGCGGCATATATATTAAGGTGAGAATATATTTTCAAAAATATTTTATTGTTGCCTGTGCCTGCTGACCTATATTGGCTCCTGGTTAAGCAACGCCTCGAATTTAAAATTTGCATCCTTGGGTTTTAAAATCTTTCCATAGCCTCTCCCCTCCCCATCTCTATAACCTCATCCTCACCCACATTCCTTGAAGGTATCTGCAGTCCTCTAATTCCTTCCTCTTGAGGATCTTTATTTTTTATCGCTCCACCATTGGCAGCCATGTTTTCAGCTGTCTAGGCCCTAAGATCTGAAATTCCCTCCCTAAATCGCTCCATCTCGACTTTGCTTTTTCCTTTAAGACCTTAATACTTACCTCGTTAACCAAACTTTTATTCATCTGCCCTGTTATCTCCTTGCATGGATTGTTGTCATATTTTGCTTTGTAATATCCCTGTCCAGTGCTTAAGGACCTTGTTATGTTATGGGCCCTATATAAATGCAATTTGTCATTTTTGATTCTCACAATTCATCATTGTGTAACGATTCTGATGTGTTAAAGGAGTCGGGCACAATTAAACTCCGCTGGGGGTTGGGGTACTCTGGGAGTTGGGTTGCACGGAAGGCAAAACAGACATAATTGTTTTAGCAGCCTATTATAGCACATGTATGATATTCTGTTGCAGTATTCAAGTCCCACTCCAAGGCTTGAGCGCATAAAAACCAAGACTGACACTCCACTGCAGTACTGAGGGAGCACTGCACTGTTGGAGGTGCCATTTTTCGGATGGGACGTCAAACTAAGGCCTCATGTGCCTTTCAGGTGGATGTGCAAGACCCCAGGACATTATTTTGAAGAAGACAGGGGAGCTCCCCCTAGTGTCCTGCCAATATTTATCCCTCGATCAACATCACAACAACAGATTATCTGGTCATTATCACGTTGTTAACCACATTCATTATTTTAAAAAGTGTTGGTGGAATACAGATGTTAGTCTATGATACCGACACAACAAGCAGAAGCAGACGAAATTCTGTTTTATCTAGCTGTCTATTTTGTCTCCCCAGGCCACTGCTGGAAATAAAGCCAGTGGTACTGAAGTAAGCAGTGAAATTGCAATTAAATGCCATTACAGCAACAAGATGTACCTACATATAAATGTGCCAAATGCTCTGCTGTACCCTGGAGACATCATATATATGACATTGTCAGCTTTCAGTCAGTTAGATATCAGCAGTGTCAACTACTATTACTATATGGTAAGTTAATGAAGTTTAATCTTCCTCCCTTCAGATATGAATCTAGATTAAAGTGCATTGTGATGTGATTTTGCCGCACTGATTGGTCTCTGGGAACCAGACAATTGCACACAGTATTATGATAACTATTTTAATGGCTATGCCTACTTTATACAGGCCATGTACCTTTCAGTGAGGTAATTAGCCAAAGTCCACAAAGGACTCTATACATCTCTCTCCATTAGAGAGAGCGACAATTGGTGATATTGATTGAGGAGCACCACTCCACAAGCATGGGGTAAGGTAGGGAGGCAGGCCTCCATGGAACACTATAGTCATTATGGGGATTGAACCTATGCCATTGGTGTTATTCTGTACCACACTGTAGCCATCTAGCCAACTGAGCTGTGTCAATTGTGGCCAAACTTGAGGGATGAGAAATACATGAAATGCAGTTTTACAGCTCCCCACTACCCCCTAGTATTACTCTGCAGTAACTTCACTGGAAAGAGGTGGAAAACCAGTGTTACATCTGATTCCATCAGTTTCCAAATGGGCACGTGTAATTTGCATAAATGACAAAGGTTTCAAATAAGCAGGTCGCAATTGTGCTTTCTTTAGGGAACAAACAAATTATATACAATTTCCACCATGATAATGACACATCAAGCTGACCTATAACAACTATGCACCGATTTTCTGACTCTTTTAATGTTGATTTCCAGACCTGCTGCGTGTTAGAAACACTACCAGAGAAAACACACCTTTACAAAACTGAAGCCTACTAATAATCTGACAATAGCTTGATACCAAATAAGGTGTATTGTCAGCGTAATGAAAAATGTAATGTGACCATGGTGAGGTTAAGGCTGGCATCAACAAAGGTTTAAAATTCTGATTCCTGGATTAGAATACTCTGACTTAAATACAAGAGTAAAGAATAAAAGAGGAAAGGAATCAAACATTTCATAGTGCATTTGGATTATAGAAAGTATAAATAAAATCTGAAAAGCTACTATAAAGATATCATTAACAAATGAAGCAGTCTGTCTAAAAGAAGTGTAGGAACATGTCATAGCTAATAGCAGAGGAACTACATCCCTGATTACATCCTAAATTATGTGTTTGTGTCAATATTTATAAATACATTGTGAAAATCTATACAAGATCAAACTTAAAATGGCAGAAAATGGAGAAGGGGGAAAATATTGACAAAGGTGGAAGATATTCAACAGAGCCGGGAGAGATTAAAGATGGTCCTGTGGAGATTCATGGGGATGATGTTCGTTAAGTGATCTGGGATTGGTTTATGTGAAAATGATGTTTTCTTCAGTTTGCCGCTGTGTCTTATGGCGTCTGAAAGGAATTTTTCAGAGATGCTCCTGAAATTGGCCATTGTTGTTCTGTTTTCTTTTTGTCTCATTAGCATTGTTAGTATTTGGCAGAAAGAAACACATGGTTGCAGTGTCCAGTCTGCTTATTGGCCATTCCTTGGTTTTATTTGGCATGATCTTATGATCATGGACATATAAAACAATCAAGGAAAGAAATACAAAACATGTAAGATAGATCAGATTTTTAAATTCATTCACAGAATGTGGGCATCATTAACGTACCAACATTTATTACTCACCCCTAACTGATGGTGGTGGATACATCTGAACGGCTTGCTAGGTCATTTGAGAGGTTAGTTACTGTGGGTCTAGAGTCACATATAGGCCAGACTGGGTAAGGACAGCAGCTTACCTTCCCTACAGAATGTGAATGAGATGAGTTTTCACAACAAGCCAGTGGTTTCATGGTCATCATTACTGCTACCAGACTTTTTACCTCCAGATTTATTTAAATTCCTCAGCTGCCATGATGACATTTGGACCAATGTTTTTGGGATCATTAGCCTTGGCTTCTAGATTACTAGATCAGAAACCTAACTACTATGCTACCATAGTTGCTGTAGATAGACTATAGATAGGTATTTATATATAGAGAGAAACAGAAAGGTGAATAAACAAGTAAATAAATATAGGTATACGCACGGGTGTAAATGAAATGATGGCTCCATCAGAGTTAGTGACAGACAGAACACACATTTATTGAAGTGGTTCCGAAAGTTTCTGCTGGAAGGAGTTTCTTTTAGCGATGCACCATTTGGAAATATTTCAGTTAGATTCACTCTTCTGTTTTATATAAACAGCTGATTCAATCTCAGACTGAAGGCTGAAAACTCAGTTAAAAATAAAAATGATGTCACATAGAAGAAGTAATTGAAAATTCAATTAAATCAAATAAAAATATACTCATAAGTTACAGCCTCTTTAAAATGATATTGTGACAAACTTTGTCATGTTTTTCCATTTGAAAAATGCATTTAGTTTGTGACAGTGCCCTGATATCACAAATATTTAATATTCTAGATACTCAACAAAGGAAAGTTGCTGCATTTCGAGAGAATTAGGAGGTCTGACAACACTTCATTTCCAATCACGATCACAAAAGATATGGTGCCTTATTTCCGCATTGTTGCCTATTACATTGCAAATATTCATGGTAACAAAAGCATTGTCTCAGACTCAATACGTGTGGAGGTGGAAGACCTTTGCAGTTCAGAGGTTTGTGATGCATTTTGCCTGTTTTGGGGTTTGTAAATCCTTTGGTGATGTGTGTTCTTATCAGGAATAGTGGAAAGTGTTGAACTTTGTAATCTCCATCAATCATCAACAGATGTTTTAAGACAGGTGACAATCGCTCTTTGAATAATGGCAAGTTATATCGGTTGATGTACAAACCTAGCAGTCCATCCAATTCCTGTCAGCCATGTTATGTTAAAATACTCCCATGTCATGTGAGTTCTGTCCTTTAGAGAGATGTTAAGCTAAGGGCCTGTCTGCCCTCTCAGATGACCTTTAAAAATCCAACTGCATTATTTGGAAGAAGAGCAGGGGAGATCTCCCAATGCACTGGCCAATATTTATCCTCCAACCAATCACCAGAACAGATTACCTGGTCATTAGCACATTATTGTGCTTGTGAGAGCTTGCTGTGCACAAATTGGCTGTGGCATTTCGTACATTACAGCAGTGATTAAACTTCAAAAGTACTTCATTGAGGTCAGTGAGGATTCATTTGGACAGAGTATGTAACCAGTATTATTTCCAATACCTGCAGTTTAGTTTAGGCTTGCACTACATATGGTACGTTGAGGCTGAAGTCTGATTGTCATTCACAGTTTCAGATACAACCTGCCTTGTATACAGATAACGACCAACGCAACCTGCTGTTGTCAGTTTTCTCTGACAGTATATCAGATGTCTTTGTCCAAGCAGTGGACACTCAGCTTTATGGACCCAATAAGGACATAAATACACTTCAGAAGGTGAGAGATTCATTGGGCACTTTCAGTGCTGACTACACAGCTGCTTGGGTTGTTGTAACTTCTTTACTGTACAATAGCTGAACACCAACTGTAATTCACATGGATTTTCTGCACCACTCACTCTATGGTAGATAGCAGCTGCGCTTATTAAGTGCAAATTGTAGATAAATACATAATTTCAGCAATTTTATTCCAGTAATTTATAACATGCGGACACGAGGAAGAAATAGTAAGTGTTGAATGAAATGGTTGAATAAGTATGATTAAACTGAGTTTTCGTAGAACCAGAAATGACCGGTCTCTGTGGAAAGATACGGCTGGGAATATGTCAGACTTAACTTTCAGGTGAGTAAAGTCCAATAGGTTGATTGTCCTGATACTCTGTTGTGCCTTCTTACAGGTGGGTTCATCATGGGCCTTTTGCCACTGTCAGGGCCTTGCCTGCAGATAGGCAGCTTATTGGAAAACCATTAAAAACTTTAATGCAGGGAAGCGCGAGGTGAAGCATTTTGGGAAGTGATACACTATCTTGAAGAACAGCATGGAAATTACCCCACTGTCCTGGCCAATATTTATCCCTCAGTCAATACCACAACAATAGATTATTTGGCCATTATTGCATTACTGTTTGTGGGAGCTTGCTGTGCATAGATTGGCTGCTGTATTTCCTACATTACAACAGAGTACTTTAAAAGAGTACTACATTGGCTGTAAAGCACTTTGAGATGTCCAGTGGTCATGCAATGTGATACGTAAATTTAAATCATTTTTCCTTTTTATATTTTGATTGGCAGAACCAGGAGAGGCAACAATAACTAAAGGTTACAATTTTAAAGGGGTTATTGATTGAGAAGAGGGACCTGGAGATATATGTCTACAAGTAATTGAAGCAATCGAGAAATTGAGAGAGCAGCTAATATGGATTTCGGGAATCTGGGCTTTATAAATAGGAGCATGGAGTACAACAGCAAGAAAGTTATAATGAATCTGTACAAAACACTGGTTCAGCCTCAATTGGATTATAATGTCCAATTCTGGACACCACATTTCAGGAAGGATGTGAAGGCATTGGAGGGAGTTCAGAAAAGATTCACGAGATTGGTTAATGAAAGAGGGAAATCCGTTCCATGGTTTGATTGGAGAAGCTTGGACTGTTCTTCGTGGAGAATAGACGGTTCAGAGGAGATTTGATAGAGGTCTTCAAAATCATGAGTCTGGGCAGAGTAGACAGGGAGAAACTGTTTCCATTGGTGGAAGGATTGAGAACCAGAGGGCACAGATTTAGGGCAATTGACAATAGCGACATGAGGAAAAACCTTATTCTGCATCAAGTGGTTAGGATCTGGAATGCACTCCACAGTGTGGCGGAGGCAGATTCAATCAGGGCTTCAAAAGGGAATTGAATAACTATATAAAGAGAAAAAATTAGCATCTACAGGGAAAAGGCAAGGGAGGGGGCTTAGCTGAGTTGCTCTTGCAGAGAGCTGGCATGGATGTGATGGACCTAATGGCCTCCTTCTGTGCCTAACCATTCTATGATTCAGGGATTCTATGATTGCTGGTGAAAATCGCAGGCAGTGAACCCACAATTTTCCTTAAACCAAACAAGCGTGTGATTTCCCCCCAACCCTTTTTACCCAGTCACAAGGGATCTCAGATCTTCCTCACCAAAAATTACAAGAGTCAGTGACCTTACCTTTCCAAAATACCCAGTGGAACATTCTTAGATCCAAATAGTGTAGTATAAGTGCCTGGCACATAAAGGGTTAACTTGGGACCGAGTACAATACTGCCCACACAATGATGTAAGAGAACACATGACCCACATCTAGGGGTCAGTGTAGTGTTGGACAGATCCCTGTGTAGAAGCAAGCGTGGAGACGGCTCCTAGCTTGGACCTTTACTGTACCTATGTTTACAGTTTCTAGTAGTTACTAAATACTTACTGTTGAACTACCTAAGAGTACGTCCTATCAAACTACATCCAACACCTTACAACAAATAGTAATGCAATTCATAATGCGTCAAGACTTTAGACAAAAGGTTTGTTGTATTAAACCTTTATAAATCTTTAATTAGAGTATTGTGTCCAATTCTGAGCACCAAACTTTAGAAAGTACAGCAAGACCTTGGAAAGGGCACAGGGGAGACTTACTGGAATGGTACCCAGCTGAGAGGTTTCAGTTATTTCCTGAAAGCAGAGGAGGTGAAGATTTAATTCAGGTATTCAGAATTCTGAGCAGTTCTGATAGAGCAGATGAGGAAAAACTGTTTCATATGACAACAGAGTTTTTAATCAAAGGATATGGATTTAAAATTATTGGAAAAACAGCCAGGGTTAGAAGCAACTTTTTTTGTACAGCAAGTTGTGATCTGGAATGCACTGACTGGAAGGGTGGTAGATGTTGTGATATAATTTTTTTTATTATTCATGGGATGTGGGCATCACTGGCTAGGCCAGCATTTATTATTCATCCCTAATTGCTAATTGTTCAGAAGACATTGAAGATTCAGCCACATTGCTGTGGGTTTGGAGTCAGATGTAGGCCAGACCAGGTGAGGACAGCAGATTTCCTTCCCTAGTGGATATAACAGAGCCAGATGGGTTTTTACGACAATCGACAATGGTTTCATGGTCATCATCAGACTTTTAATTCCAGATTTTTATTGAATTCAAATTCTACCATGTGGGATTCAAACCCAAGTCCCCAGAGCATTACCCTAGGTCTCTGGATTATCAGTCCAATGACAATACCACTATGCCACTGCCTTCTATAAGGTGCTTGCACCTTTAAAAGGGCGTATCCTAAGTTGCTGTCAATCACTACCATCTCCATGGGATATGATGTAATAGTCCCATGACTTGTACTCAGTCTGTGAGGGGTGGGACTAGGAGTTAAATGTCTGTATAATAGTCTCCCGATTAACTTTATCTGGGTATCGTCTTATCTTCAAATAAATAACCCATACTATTGTTTTACTAATCTGTGTGATGTGATTGATACGTTTACATCAAATATAGGATGTAACAGTGGGAACATATTCAGCAGTAACTTTTGAAAGGGAATTGGATTAATAAATAATAAAAAAAGAACTGAGCTATGGGGAAACAACAAAGGAGTGGGACTAATGGCTCTTTCAGAAAGCTGGCATGGGGATAATTGATCAAATGGCCCGCTTCTGTGTTGTAAGGAGAGATTGAGTTGATCAGGATTATATTCGCTGGAGTTCAGAATAATAAGGGGGGATCTTGTAGAAATCTATAAAATTCTAATAGGATTAGACAGGGTAGATGCAGGAAGGATGTTCCCGATGGTGGGGGAGTCCAGAACCGGGGTCACAGTCTGAGGATACTGGGTAGACCATTTAGGACTGAGATGAGGAGAAATTTCTTCACCCAGAGAGTGGTGAGCCTGTGGAATTCGTTACCACAGAAAGTAGTTGAGGCCAAAACATTGTATGTTTTCAAGAAGGAGTTAGATATGGCTCTTGGGGTGAAAGGTATCAAAGAGTATGGGGAGAAAGCAGGAGCAGGCTATTGAGTTGGATGATCAGCCATGATCATAATGAATGGCAGAGCAGGCTCGAAGGGCTGAATGGCCTACTCCTGCTCCTAGTTTCTATGTTTCTATGGGTAGAATTTTCTGTTTGTCGGTTGGTCGGGCAGCCGATTGCCTCTGGAGAAACGGACCGCGCCGCCATTTTCCGTGGGCGGCCAATTAAAGCCCGCCCAGTGGGTAAGCGACTCCCGTGGAGAACGGGAAAATAGTCACGGGGGGGAGCGTGCTCAGACTGCCGGTTCCAATGGGGAACCAGCAGCCTGTATAAAGAGTGGCCAGGCAGCCTGCTTGAGGCAGTGTACCATGACCACTCATAGAGAAGGTCATGCTGGATTGAGGGCAGAGGAGAAAGAGGAGGAGGGGGGCAGGCTGCAGGAGAGGCCAGCAGGGGGCCACTGTGCCCCCCAGTTTTCAGATGCCTGCCCTGCTGTCCTCCTCCGAGAGGTGTCTATCCGTCGGCACCTGCTGTATCCGGAGGATGGGAGAAGGAGGGCCTCCCATGTCACCAGCCAGGCGTGGGAGGAGGTGGGTGATGCTGTGAGTGCCCATGATGATGTGCGGCGCACTGGCACCCAGTGCAGGAAAAGGTTCAATGATTTGCTGCGCTCTGGATGGGTGAGTACCATGTCTGTCTTCGCCATTTGACCCAGAAGGCAGCCTTAGCCTTTGACCCCTCCCCCCCACCATGTCTTGCTGTCATTACTGCAGAGGGCATCTGTCACACGCTGGGTGGGCAAACAGATAGTGACCATGCTTACATCAGCCTTAGTGGTTGAGGCAAAGAAGGGTTCTCCCTGCAGCATATGTTGGTGTTTGTGGCATTTGAGTAGTCTGGGGGCAACCAGCAGGGGAGGCAGCTAGACACATACTTAGAACTCCAACACGTGTCATATTGATGGTGATGAGATGGTGCAAGGGGTGCCTCAAGGTGTTGTGGCCAAGTGGCAACTGTTGGCATTGGCGCGGTGCCTAGTTGTGCCTCCTTACCATGAGCGCTAAGACCGTGTGTTATTCAAAGTGATGGATGCCGAATGTGTCCAAGGTGTCAGTTGGGGGAGGGGGTTGGGACCAGCCGTGCTATCTTCTGGGGACTGATCACCAGTAGTGTGGACAGGAGCTGCTGGAGGCCTCAGATAGGCCACTGTAGTTGGGGTGCAGCGTGCGCGTGCAGAGTACATGAGAGAGTAGCCCCAATAAATCCTCTTCTCTGTTTTGCAGGCAAAAAGTCACCACAAAGACCATGAGCGCCAGAGGACTGGAGGTGGGCACGCCCCCCTCCAGCGCCTCACACCCTTTGAAGAGCAGGCCATGGAGCCTGGCAGCAGTTCAGGAGGCCAGGACGGCCAGGGGGATGGCAAGGCTGGGGTCCGGCGGGCAGGTATTTGAGATCCACAGTCCCATCCACTCTGCCTGCAAACCATCCAAACCATTGATGGTTGCTGCAATCATTAGTGCTGAAACAATGCTCATTCACAGACTGAGACATTCTGACCTGTGGGTCATACAGAAGGGACCCTTGTCCCCTTGAGGATTCGCATCTCCACCACCTTCCAAAGTCACCTTATCCCATTTGTGACCACTATCACCATGGTCTAACATGCCTTTGGATCGCTGCTGCATAGCCAAAGACTTATTTCATCTGAGGGGGTTTGGGACCTCCAGCACCCTTTCAGCCAGTGCGCCCCACATTACTATGTCTAAAAGGTCCTCAGCACCTGTGAGCCTCATGACACTCAACTTAGATGAATACCACCATGTTACTCATCCCTGCGCCAAGGCGAAATGTTGCCTTCTGCCCACCCGGTCTATGCCCCTCCTTACGGAATGAAGGCCAATGATATGACCTCTCAATCTCCTGTGATCGACGGCAAATGTTGCTACTGTTTGCGATGTTTCCTCAGCCCCACAACTATCCAGGCCACTATGCATCCAGCTCAGGTACCTCTGTACTCTCCCCACTCCCATGGTTCATAACATGCCATGTGGCATTCCTGAGGCCATCTGACCAGCCTGTCTGCATGTGCGTTTACTGTTTGGAGCTCCTCTTGACTCTTTCTCAACTCACTAATGTTCGTCTCCTTAGGGTCTTGAAGGGTGAGTGACTTATGAGGCTGGGGGGAATGAAAGGTTGAACTGAAAGTACGCTAACTGATGCACTGTCCTTGTTGTTACCTTCAGCATCATCACCAGAGCGAGCCGCAGCGCCCCCCTCCACACCTGAGGGCCAACATGTGCAACTTGTGACACATCATTTCAGCCAGCCAGGCACCAGCGCAGACACACACACACCTTGGTGGGGACTTTACCGTCAGCTAGTGTCCTGGGTCACATCACAATCGCTGGAGGAGATGGTAGGGGCAGAGAGTGCCGATCACACCAGCAGCTGGAAGGCTGCAGGGGACAAGGCACATGCTGAGTCCGGCACTGATGACTTGCCTCTGGAGTTGTCACCAATGCAGCAGCTACAGGACAAGTGGCAGGAAGTGCGTTTGCATCTGGCAGGGTTGCATGAGGGAATGCTTCAGTTGCTCACTGCGATGGGGAATGCCCGTGAAGGTTTGACCCTCAGGGCAGAGCTTCCCCCAATGAGAGATTAGCAACTCTCATAGAGAGGGGCTTCAATCGAATGGAACATTTTATGATTGGGATACGCTCTGACCTGCAAGCCCTCAGAGCGGTACTGGCCACGGGTGGTCATTCCCAATGTGGGAGATGTTGTGGACACCAAGCAACGGCACTCGGTGCCCATACATCTGTGGTGAGCAAGGAGGTTGAATGGGACCTCACATCAGCGCAGCAGCTGCCTGTTGTCGCTGCGAGCTCCTCTCAGGGTGCTCCGGATGAGGGCAGCAGCTCCTCTGCCCCTCTGCCAGTCAACGTTCCTTCCCTTGAGGCTGTGACAACTAGGGAGGTGCCAGTTCTGGATCTGGTCACTCCCTCCCAGGCGGGGCCATCACAGGCACCACAGGCCAGAGGACGCCTGCCAAGGGCATCGAGGCCAATAGGACAGCAGAGTCAGCAGGCTGTCTCACAAACCACTGAGCAATGGGATGGCACGTAGATGTAGCACCCAGAAACATAACCGTAAGGCACCTTCAGCTCTTCACGGGTATGTCACTGGTGATTTTGTGTTGGCCTTAGAATAGGGACCCATATTTTTCTTATCACAAAAAAATGCTGTGTGTTTTTCTTTTGGACACAATAAAGTCCACCTTTGTTACCATGGCTGAGGGTCTTTTGTTTGTGGTGCATTTTTCTTTTTCACATAGTTATCATGAGTGTTTGAGTGGACATTGATGTTTCTGTACTAAGCCCTTACTTGCAGCTGAACAGGTGGAAGATGTGGCACCTAAGTGCCATGTGTGGAAGCGCCAGGCAATGCTGTTCCTGCTGATCCATGTGTATGGAGTTAGCTGAAGGTTCTTTGGATTAAATTGTCATGGGTGTCCCTGCCTCCTTGGTGTAAATGCAGGTCATCGTTCTGCCCCTCATCATCACCCTGCGCTTCCTCATCCTCTGAGCCACTGCTGGATTCATCATGTGCAGCCTCATCCAGGGCGTCAAGGTCTTCATCGTCAACTGCATCCCCCCTTTCCAGCGCAAGATTGTGCAGAGCGCAGCATGCTACCACTATCACAGAGACACGATCTGGGGGGTACTGGAATGCGCCCCCTGAGCGGTCCAGGCAACGGAAGCGCATCTTGAGAAGACTGATGGCTCTCTCCACCACAGCTCTTGTGGAGCCGTGGCTCCTATTGTACCGCTGCTCAGCTTCTGTTCTTGGCTGGCGTAGTGGTATCATGTGCCACCTTCTGAGGGGATAGCCCTTGTCACCCATCAGCCCACCATCCAGCCGAACCGGAGCACTGAAGAGCGCCGGCACCTGGGAGTGTCTGAGGATGTAGGCGTCGTGGGAGCTGCCTGGGTACCTTGCACAAACTTGTAAAATCTGCATCCTGTGGTCACACACTATCTGCATGTTCATGGAGTGGAATCCCTTCCTGTTGATGAAGGCACCGGGCTCACCTGCTGGCGCCTTGATGGCCACATGTGTGCAGTCTATTGCAGCCTGGACACGGGGGAAGCCAGCAATGGCCGCAGAGCCTCTGGCTCGCTGTGCCTGACTTGCCTGGTTGCAGTGGAAGTGGATGAAGGTGGATACCCATCTGAACAGAGCATCTGTAACCTACGTGACACAAGTGTGGACAGCTGATTGGGAGACACCACAAAGATCACCCACTGAGCCCTGGAAGAAGCCAGAGGCATAGAAGTGGAGGGCAACTGTGAGCTTCAGAGTCGCTGGTATGGGGTGTCCACCCACACATTTAGGGGAGATCTCAGGGCCAGTCATCTGACAGATATAGTTGACTGTCTCCCTTGAGAGTCGGAGCCTGCTTCGGCACTGTACCTCAGTCATATTGAGGTAGCTGCTTCGCCGCCTGTATATCCTGGCAGCAGGATAATGGCATCTTCTGCTGCTCCTTGTACCTTGGACAACCTCTTGGCCCTGCACCCCTTGTGCCTGCGCCTGGCCTCCCAAAGGTGGCTCCCCTGGAGGCTGATTGTCCACTCCTGGCCTCCTCCTTATTCTATCCCTCCCTACCTCCTCAGGGGAGCTGCCTCCAGTGAAGAGGTCAGAACCCATACCCAGGCTAAATGGAGCCTCTGGAAAGCTGCAGGCCCGATAAAGATTACTGTATGCAGACTGGTTTCAAAGTACACAAGAAGCTCTTGGAAATCGATGAGAACTGCTAACAATCACACAGGCAACTTTTAAACACTTTCAGCAATTAAAACTTGGTGTGAAACATGAACAACCTCTCTGAGTCCACATATCTCGATATTGTATGAGTTTTCTTAAAGAATCTCCTACCCGTCTGCCCATTGGACCCGTGCTCCAACCCGAAGTTCGCACGGGCCCCTCAAAATCCAGGGCAATTGGTAAGTTAAGGGCTTTAATGAAGCCTTCAATTAATGGCGGGCGAACACCCCGCCGCTGAGTGCATCCGCCGACCGAAATATCACGATGCTGCACGCTGACATCGGGTCACATGACGTCAGCACGCGACATTTTAAGCGCTGACGTATGGACTCCGCTACCCGCACGTCAGCCGGAAAATTCTGGCCCATGTTTCTAAGATTCTATTATGTTAATTGGGGCAACGCTTGAATACAGATCTAGTCCAACAACATGTAATCATTCAAGCCCATGTGGCGTCTTTATCATGTTTGATGCAAAAATAAATGTGTTATGATCTCGAGGGAGACTAATAACTTTTAAAAAGAAATTCAAACTCCCAATTATTAACTGTAAGAATTGTGCCACAAGGTTTAATGTTTTAAACAAAAGCTTTTACTGTACAAGAGTTAAACAAAGCAAGTACTACTAACTTACTATATATTTTATAAATACTTATATTTTAAACCTGAAAATCTCAACAGACCACTTCCTGTTCTACTTTTATTTCTACCCAAGAGTTCCCCCATATGTTACACTACCTTGCAGGTTCCCTTTTCCAAGGTGTTCTACAGCTCTCATGAATTCATTTTGATTCTCCTCAGTGTTTCTGCTGTTCTCTGAGGTATGAGATTTATTGGGGTTCTTTCATTAGCATCTGCCTATTCAACCATCCAATTTTCATGAAGCACCTCATGATTGTGGACCTCACTGCTTTCTTGCTCAGTGACTCCAAAACCAGACAACACTTTGGTTTCTGATAGGCCTTTGCTTCTGGTCTACAGCTCCTGGCTCTCTCTGCTTCTCAAAGTTGCTTCCAGGCTCCAGTTCCCTGTTTCTGTGAGAAATCCCACAAATAAAACCCAAAATCAAGAAAATCACCTCCCTGCAATCTTTCCCATGTCCCCGGGATGTCCCAGATCAATCTCAATATCTCCCATTACCAAATATTCCTTTATTCTGGGAAACCAGAAAAATAATTTAAACCCCTTATGAAAGTAAATGTAGATATCTTATCTCCACCAAGAAACTCAAGGGCGCACCCATTGTTCAATATTTACCCACTTCCAACTCTGACCTTATTAAATAAACACAGGCCACCCTTTGAATTTCAATCACTTTTGGTTTTTTCACCAACCTCCCACCAGGAGTTTTAATTTATCCTACATTTTAAAAATTACAATCCCCAAGTTAAAAGTTACACTCTCAAGACATATGAATTATGAAATTAGATGTTTTTGCAACAAAGATTACACATATGTTTTCTCTGCCTTGAGCAGGCTTTTTACAGAAAAGACTTTTATGACTTTGGCTCTTCATACGGTGGTGGACGAAACACTATTGGTGTCTTTGAGGATGCTGGGCTACGTTTCATCTCTGATCTCATGGAAGCAACAGAATTAAGAGGTAGAAATACTTTTTCATATCATTTAAAAGAAATGATTATGGGGACTAATACATTTCTGAAAAGCACCTTTTATCAATAGGCCACCCCAAACAGAAAGAGCTGCACAGTCCGTACGGGTTTCCGCTAGGCCATGTGTTACCACTGATGTGACGGTTTGCCAAATGTGTTCCCTTAGAAACATTGAAACATTAAGAACCAGAGGAGGTCATTCTGCCCCTCAAGCCTCCTCCACCATTCACTTAAATCCCTAAGGAAAAAATGCTGATCTGCACCTCAACTCCATTTCCCTTACTTTACCCCATATCCTCCATACCCTCACCGAGTAAAAGTCCACCTCAGTCATGAAAGCTGTAACTGACCGTGGCCCCCTGCCCCTGCCTCACACAACATCCACTGTCTTTTGGTGGAGAGGGTTCCAAATTTCTCCAAGCTTTTATGTGATAGTGCATTCTGCTTTTGATCCTGAATCAGTCTAAAGTTAATGGATTAGCTCTAATTTTAAGATGCCTTTACATGACAAAGTATGGTTGCATTGCTCCACAAATGCCCCCTTTCAATTCTATTGTGTATGATTGTGTACTAGGAGCAGTAAGTACTGCAGAAATGAACAGTGAGTAATGGTACTGAACAGTTTAGCAACATTTAGCTATTTAACTCAAGGAGCAGGCTAGACTAAATTGTCAGCTGTGGCTCAGTGGCAGCATTGCTGCCTCTAAGTGAACAATTTTCCATCACTTACTTCTTCCCTATTATCTACTTTTTGCCCATGTTGTTCCTACTTCTTTGATGTCCATTTGAGTCCATTTTTTCCCTTAGGGACTTAACCACACTCCATACAAAATACAACCCAAGATGCTAACGTTTCTGCTAAAATAGCGAAGGGAGGCGGTGTAGATCACAGCAAATGCCTTCTTATGGAAGGATTACTTCAGGACACTGACTTACCAGGGAAGACTAACAAAGTGAGATTGTACAATATTCATAATAAGAGGTTAACAGTAAGAACTATGCAGCCATAAAGGGTGAAATTGAACACAGGAAGGGGTGCAAAAGAGTTGAATAGCTTTTGCTCCAGTCATACCTCATCCCGATATGCAGTGCTTTATTGAAGTCACTGGAGCTGAATATCCGGTGTGTCTAAAACAAGCGACTCATGTTTAACTTCATGAATTTTAGAGTTCTGGTTGTGGGCCGGATCCATGACACCCAGAAACCACATTAAGAATTGTGGAATACTTCATCTGTAATATAGCGATCAGGACAACATCACTGATACTTCTAATATATGCTAGCAGAGAGATGGCCAGGCCCATCAAGTGGGCTTGTTAAATCACACCTCACACAGTTTGCAGAGAAAATTATCAGAACCAAAGCAACAACATGGAGCAAAGTAATTGTTTGAAATAATCTGATTAATTTCAGAAACATCAACCATTCCATGGATTAGAGGGCCGTTAACATCACACCGAAATGGTAAGGATTGTTCTATACAAGTGTGTCAGAAATCAAATGTCAGCTTCTTTGTTTAGAGTTAGGTTTCAGTTATGAACACAAATCTCATCTTTTCTGTGTTAGTTCACAGATGATGAAAATTTAAAACTAATCTGCAGTTTTACAAAGATCCTCTCACCAAGAATAAAAAAGCCGACAATGTTTCCACTCACTAAATTCAACAATCTGGAGGAAAGACAGTTAACACATAACCAATGTATAATGCTTCTACTGTGAAGTAACACTTTGTTAACTCAAGTGACAAACAAGTTTACTCTGAACCCAGCCAAAGTTATTTATGACCTGTGGGTGTTGGGAACTAAAAGAGAAACAAAGGACACCTTGAAAAAGGTATAAAGTACAGAAATCTAATTGTAGAGCATCTTAGTCTAGAATCATCACACTCAAACTTTGAAATATTTTTGCTAAATAATCATATCAACATGACCAGAGCCTTGGAAGCTTTTAAAATTTTCTTTTTTAAAGACTTTACTCAGGTCAGACCAAGTTTGGGATGAATTCAAGGTCTATCTATTTCCTACTGCCTCCTAAGTAAAACACGTTGACAGCAAATTTACAGCAATACTCCGTATCGATTCATTTTTTTTATTCATTCATGGGCATGAACATCGCTGGCTAGGCCAGCATCTATTGCCCATCCTTAATTGCCCTTGAGAAGATGGTGATAAGCCACCTTCTTGAACTGCTGCAGTCCCTGTGGTATAGGTACACCCACAGAAACATATAGAATAGAAGCAGGAATAGGTCATTCGGCCCTTCGAGCATGCCCTGCCATTCAGTATGATCATGGCTGATCATGATCATACTGCTGCTCTCTCCCCTTGACGACTTTAGAATCCAGAAATCTACCTATTTCCTCCTTTAAGTATATTCAGTGACTTGGCCTCCACAGCCCTCTGTGGTAGAGAATTCCACAGGTTCACCACCATCTGAGTGAAGATGTTTCTCCCCATCTCAGTCCTAAATGGCCTACCCTATATCCTGAGATTGTGACTCCTTGTCTAAGCCCCCCAGCCAGAGGAAACATCATCCCTGCATCCAGCCTGTCCAGCCCTGTCAGAATTTTATGTTTCAATGAGATCCCCTCTCATTCTTCTAAACTCCAGTGAGTACAGGCCTAGTCAGCCCAATCTCTCCTCAGAAGACAATCCTGCCATTCTCAGGAATCAGTCTGGTGAACCTTAGCTGCACGCCCTCTATGGCAAGTATATCCTTTCTTAGGTAAGGAGACCCAAACTGCGTGCAATACACCAGGCATGGTCCCACCAAGGCCTGTACAGCTACAATAAGACATTCTTGCTCCAGTATTCAAGTCCTCTCGCAATGAAGGCCAACATACCATTTGCCTTCTTAACTTCTTGTTGCAGCTGCATGCTTGCTTTCAGTGATTGGTGTACAAGGACACCCAGGTCCTTTTTCACAACAACATTTCCCAATCTATCACCATTTAAATAATACTCTGTCATTCTGTTTTTCCTACCAAAGTGGATAACTTCACACTTATCCACGTTATATTGCATCTGCCATTTTTTGCCCACTCATTCAACTTGTCTAAATCACCTTGAAGCCTCTTAACATCCTCCTCACTTCTCACATTCCCACCTAGTTTGGAAATATTACATTTGGTTTCCTTATCCAAATCATTGATATATATTGTGAATAGCTGGGGCCCAAGCACTGATCCCTGCGGTACCCCACTCGTCACCAACTGTCACTCCAAAAAGGACCCATTTATTCCTACTCTGTTTCCTGTCTGCTAACCAATTCTCAGTCTGTACCAATATATTACCCCCAATCCAATGTGCTTCAATTTTGCCCTTAAGTGAGACTTTATCAAAAGCTTTCTGAAAATCCAAATGAAATAAAAGCAAAATACTGCGGATGCTGGAAATCTGAAACAAAAACAAAAGTAGCTAGAAAAACCCAGCAGGTCTGACAGCATCTGCAGAGAGGAAGACAGTTAATGTTTCAAGTCCATATGACCCTTCATCAGAATTAAAGAAATATAGAAATGTGGTGAAATATAAGCTGGTTGAGGAGGGTGGGACAGGTGGAGCTGGATAGAGGGCCAGTGATAGGTGGAGGCAAAGAGATTGCCAAAGATGTCATTGACATAAGGACAAAGGGGTGTTAACGATGGTGATATTATCTAAGGAATGTGCTAATGGGGACATTAAGGGCAGAAAGCAGGACAAGCAAGTGACAGATGGCCCTGGTGGGGTTGGGGTGGGGGGAAGGGATCGAAATGGGCTAAAAGGTATAAATGATAAATCGAAATAAATTTTAAAATAGGTGGGAAAAGAAAAATATATTTTTAAAATTACAAATTATTGGAAAAAGGGGGATCGGAAAGGAGGTGGGGATGGAAGAGCGAGTTCATGATCCGAAGTTGTTGAACTCAATAATAAGTCCGGAAGGCTGTAAAGTGCCTAGTCGGAAGATGAGGCGCTGTTCCTCCAGTTTGCGTTGAGCTTCACTGGAACATTACAGCAGGCCAAGGACAGACATGTGGGCTTGAGAGCAGGGTGGTGTGTTGAAATGGCAAGCAACAGGGAGGTCTGGGTCATGCTTGCAGACAGACCAAAGGTGTTCTGCAAAGCGGTCACCTAGTCTGCGTTTGGTGTCTCCAATGTAGAGGAGACTGCATTGGGAGCAGCGAATGCAGTAGACTAAGTTGAGGGAAGTGCAAGTGAAGTGCTGCTTTACTTGAAGGGAGCGTTTGGGCCCTTGGACGGTGAGGCGAGGGGAAGTAAAGGGGCAGGTATAACACCTTCTACGGTTGCATGGGAAGGTGCCGTGGGAGGCGGATTGAGGTGTAGGGGTTGATGGAGGAGTGGACCAGGTTGTCCCAGAGGGAGTGATCCCTGCAGAATGCTGCCTGGGGGGGCGGGGAGGTGGGGGGGAGGTGGTGGTGGTGTGAAAGGAAGATGTGTTTGGTGGTGGCATCATGCTGGAGTTGGTGGAAATAGCGGAGGATGATCCTTTGAATGTGGAGGCTGGTGGGGTGATAAGTGAGGACAAGGGGGACCCTATCATGGTTCTAGGAGGGAGAGGAAGGAGTGAGGGCAGATGCACGGGAGATGGGCTGGACATGGTTGAGGGCCCTGTCAACAACCGTGGGTGGAAAACCTCGGTTAAGAAAGGAGGAAGACATGTCAGAGGAATTGTTTTGGAAAGTGGCATCATCAGAACAGATGCGACGGAGGCGAAGGAACTGAGAGAATAGGATGGAGTCCTTACAGGAAACGGGGTGTGAGGAGCTGTAGTCAAGGCTTGTAATGAATATTGGTGGATAGTCTATCACCAGAAATTGAGATAGAGAGGTCAAGGATTGGAAGGGAAGTGTCGGAGAAGGACCATGTGAAGGTGATAGAGGGGTGGAAATTGGAAACAAAATTGATAAATTTTTCCAGGTCCAGATGAGAGCATGAAGCGGTACCAAAATAGTCATTGATGTGCTGAAAAAGAGGGTTGTGGGAGGGGTCCTGAGTAGGACTGGAACAAGGAATGTCCCACATACCCATAAAGAGATACGTATAACTAGGACCCATGCGGGTACCCATAGCCACACCTTTTATTTGGAGGAAGCAAGACAAGTTTAAGGGCAATTGATCAGTGAGAGAACAAATTCAGTCAGGTGGAGGAGAGTGATGGTGGATGGTGATTGTCTGGGCCTCTGTTCAAGGAAGAAGCATTAGAGCCCTCAGACCATCCTGGTGGGGGATGGAGGTGGAGAGCGATTAGATGTCCATGGTGAAGAGGAGGCAGTTAGGACCAAGGAACTGGAAATCGTTGATTTAACGTAGGGCATCAGAGGAATCACGAATGTAGGTGGGAAGAGACTGGACAAGGGGAGAGAGAACGGAGTCAAGATAGGAAGAAATGAATTCCATGGGACAGGAACAGGCTGACATGATCGTTTACTAGGACAGTCCTGTTTGTGGATTTTGGGTAGGAGGTAGAAGCGGTCTGTCCGAGATCGGGGGACTATGAGGTTGGAAGCTGTGGAGGGAAGATCTCCAGAGGAGATGAGGTCAGTGACAGTCCTGGAAACAATGGCTTGATGTTCAATGGTAGGGTCATGGTCCAGGGGAGGTAGGAGGAAGTGCCTGAGAGTTGGCGCTCAGCCTCTGCAAGATAGAGGTCAGTACGCTAGACAACAACAGCACTACCCTTGTCGGCAGGTTTGATAAAAAAGTCAGGGTTGGACCTGAGAGAACGGAGTGCGGCAAGTTCAGAAGGAGACAGATTAGAGTGGGTGAGAGGAGGAAAGAAATTGAGGTGGCCGATGTCATGCCAAAAGTTCTCAATGAAAAGATCAAGAGCAGGTAAGAGGCCGGAGGGAGGGCTCCAGGTGGAGGGACAATACTGGAGACGGGTGAAAGGATCTGTGAAATGGAGGGAGGAGTCCTGCCCAAAGAAGTGAGCATGGAGAAAAAGACGGTGGAAATAGAGTTCAGCATCGTGCCGAGCCCGGAATTCATTGAGGTGAGGGCGTAAGGGTATGAAACTGAGTCCTCTTCTGAGTACAGAACATTCAGCTTCAGAGAGGGGAAGGTCAGAGGGTATGGTGAATACACGGCAAGGGCTGGGATTCGAAGACAGGATGGGGGTCAGAGGGACAGGAAGGGTTGGAGGGTCCTGGATGGGCGTTGGTATCATGAAGTTGTTGGAGCTTGGGTTCCTTAGCATCTGAAAGGAAGAGGAAAAGTTTCTTGTTAAGGCATCGGATGAGACAAAGAATAAAATGAAACTGGGGAGAAGGACAGCTTTGAGATAGGATGAGTAGATGCTGCTGGAGGGAGAGGTCGAGTGTGTTAATATGGTGGTACATGGCACTGAGTGTGGATCTCAGGATGCGGCGAGAGCAGCAGTCCAAGGAGCATTGTATATCCTGGAGATACCTGTAATCCTGGGTGGGTTCGAAACAAGAAGGATGGAACTTCAGTTGAAATCCACATGGGGTAAGTCGGAGTGGAGGCAGTTGCTGAGGAAGGAAATATGGCTGTGAAAGCGAGTTTTAGCAAACACCTTGTCAAACACCAGGATGGAAATGGAAAGCAATGAAGGTGAATAGGGCAAAAGAGACAAACAGAAATCCTGTCGAAGAGAAGAGCAGTACTTATTCAAGGTAGGCATTCCTGCAAGACAAGTGGTAGTGAATTAAATACAAAGGTAAAAGCAAAATACTGCGGATGCTGGAAATCTGAAATAAAAACAGAAAGTGCTGGAAAAACTCAGCAGGTCTGGCAGCATCTGTAAAGAGAGAAACAGAGTTAACATTTTGAGTCCGTATGACTCTTCTTCAAAGCTGAAGAGAAGTGGAAATGTGATGAAATCTACACTGTTTAAGGCGGGTGGGGCAGGTGGAGCTGGATAGAAGGCCAATGATAGGTTGGGACAAAAGAGAGATTGACAAAGATATCATGAACTAAAGGAGAAAGGGATTATTAATGGTAGTGATTAGGGCTAAAAAAGGTGCTGACAAGTGAAATAAAGGGGTAAGAAAGCAGAATGTGATAATAGCAGAACAAGGGTAGCATTGTGTGAAAGAAAACATGGAATAATTAACAGATGGCTCTGTAGGGGATGAGATGGGGAGGGGGCAGTGATGGGGGGAAGAAAGGATTAGAAAATGGGATAGAAGGGGGTGTTTAAAAGGGGGTGTTTAAAAGGGGATAAAACCACGGATAAATTAATAAAAATAAATGGATAAAAAATAAAAATGAATGTAGAAAATGGGGATTTGAGAAAAGTGAGGTGAGGATAGAGGAGAAAGTTCATGGTCTGAAATTGTTGAACTCAATGTTAAGTCCGGAAGGCTGTAAAGCACCTAATCGGAAGATGAGGTGCTGTTCCTCCAGTTTGCGTTGGGCTTTGCAGCAGGCCAAGGACGGACATGTGGGTATGAGAGCAGGGTGGTGTGTTGAAATGGCAAGCGAAAGAAAGGTCTGGTTTATGCTTGCAGACAGACCAGAGGTGTTCCGCAAAGCAGTCTCCCAGTCTGCATTTGGTCTGCCTGATGTAGAGGAGACCGCATTGGGAGCAGAATACAGTAGACCAAATTGAAGGAGGTGCAAGTTAGGCACTGCTCCACCTGAAAGAAGTGTTTGGGCCCTTGGACAGTGAGGAGGGAGGAGGTAAAGGGGCAGGTGTTGCACCTTCTGCGATTGCATGGGAAGGTGCCATGGGAAGGGATGAGATATTGGTGGTAAGGAGTAGACCAGTGTGTCCCAAAATAGCACTTCTGATATGTCGTTCTTCTTCCTTAACCGAGGTTTTCCTCCCACTGGTTGACAGGGTCCTCAGCCGTGTCCGACCCATCTCCCATGCCTCTGTCCTCACACCTTCCCCTCCTTCCCAGGACCATGATAGGGTCCCCCTTGTCCTCACTTTTCACCCCACCAGCCTCCGCTTTCAAAGGATCATCCTCTGCCATTTTCGCCAACTCCAGCATGATGCCACCACCAAATACATCTTCCCCTCACCACCACCTCCACCGCCCACCCACCACCCCCCTTCCCCAACCGACCTGTCGGCATTCCGTAGGGACCGTCCACTCCTCCATCACCCGAACACCTCATCCCCCTCTCACAGCACCTTCTCATGCAATTGCATAAGGTGTAACACCTGCCCCTTTACCTCCTCCCTCCTCACCGTCCAAGGGCCCAAACACTCCTTTCAGGAGAAGCAACGCTTCACTTACACCTCCTTCAATTTGGTTTACTGGATCTGCTGCTCCCAATGTGGTCTCCTCTACATTGGAGAGACCAAACGCAGACTGGGTGACTGCTTTGCAGAATACCTCCGGTCTATCTGCAAGCATGAACCAGACCTCCCAGTTCGCTTGCCATTTCAACACACCACCCTGCTCTCATGCCTACATGTCTGTCCTTGGCCTGCTGCAATGTTCCAGTGAAGCTCAATGCAAACTGGAGGAACAGCAGCTCATCTTCCAATTAGGCACTTTACAGCCTTCCGGATTTAACATTGAGTTCAACAACTTCAAACCATGAACTCTCTCCTCCATCCTCACCATCGTTTTTTAATCCCCTTTTGTCTACATTAATTTTTATTTTTTATCCACTTATTTTTATTTTATCCATTTATCCGTGGTTTTATCCTTCCCCTTCTATCCCATTTGCTATCCTTTTTTTCCCCACCACGGCCCCTTCCCCACGTCGCATCCCCTATAAGGCCATCTGTTACTTGTTCCACGTTGTTCTTTCACACAATGCTACCCATGTTCTGCTATTATCACATTCTGCTTTCTTACCTTTATGCCACCATCAGCACCTTTTTTAGCACTAACCACTACCATTAACACTCCCTTTGTCCTTTAGTTCATGACATCTTTAGCAATCCCTCCTTTGTCCCCACCTGTCCTTTTATCCAACTTCATCTGCCCCACCCCCTCTTAAACAGTATAAATTTCATCACGTTTCCAGCTCTGAAGAAGGGTCATGTGAGCTCAAAACATTAACTCTGCTTCTCTCTCCACAGATGCTGCTAGGTCTGCTGAGGTTTTCCAGAATTTGCTGTTTTTATTTCTGCTTTTATGCTCCCTGAATCTCACTTCCGAAAACTTGTTTAAATCAGTTTTTCAAATGGCTAACTACAAGAAGAGCCTGAATGAGCCCTGTTTAAAAGCTGGACTAAAACTCACCTTCTCCCAACCCAAAGAGCAACTTTTAGTTAATGACTTAATTAAATAAAGACGAGAATGCAGATAGAAGCTAACCCTTAAATCCCCTCACTCACCAAACTCCAGTTGAAGCACTCAAATGCATCCCAAGGCAGCACTCAATGCACAGTGTTGTTAGGGAGGGAGTTCCTGGATTTAAGTTCAGTGATGACAGGTCAGTCGTAGCTTAGTTAGTCGCATTTCACCTCTGAGTCACAAGGTTCTGGATTCAAGTCCTACTTCAGGACTTGAGTACAAAAAGCAAGTATAACACTCCAGTACAGCACTGAGAGGATGCCTTACTGTTGGAAGTCCCAACGTTTGGAGTAAACATTAAACTAAGAACCTGACTGTCCCCTGAAGTGGATGTAAAAGATCCCATTGCTATATTTCAAAGAGCAGGGGCGTTCTCCCTGGTGTCTTGGCCAATATTTATCCCTCAATCAATGTCACAAAAAAAATTATCTGGTCTTTATCACATTCCTATTTGTGGGAACTTACTGTGTGCAAATTGGCTGTCCTATTTCCCATAACTATCTTTCACTGTGAGAGTTTTCCCTCTCTCTATAGATTCAACTAGGCAAACCCTCCAGCCATGTTTAACTCCTCATGAGCTAGGCTTTCAAACTAGGCTCCCATTCACATTGCACGTAGTGAATGATGGTCAGTATTTTCTCTGCTTAGGGTGCAGGCCTAGCCAATATCTATTGTCTTGCTCTATTCCTCCCAATATGCTGGAGGCCAACCGAAGACCAAAATTGCAACTTCCTTCTGTCTGTGGTTTCTCTGGGTTTATAGGGAAGCCTGTAATCAGATCTCAAAATGGCTTCCTCTACCAGTCTCTCCATGGCAACGGGAAACACACGAGCAACTATCTCTAATTACCACTGCTTTTCATCTTAGAATCAAAGGAAAAGCTTCCAGCATAACTATTTATGACTTAATATCGATAACACCTTTCAGGGTTTTAGGAGACTTGGGGTCTTCTTGTTGTGGATTTAGAAAGATCTGTCATTGTCCCCAGATGTTAACCTTCGGCACATCCCTTTCACGAACACAATGTTTATAATCTAACAACTAAATCACCCAATTTTGTTGTCAGACAGCATCCAACATGGGTCACGTGATTCCTTTCACTTCACCCACCTTTAACAATATAGTTCCAAACCATGATAACCTTTTAAACCAAACAATATTAATCCTAAAACAGAATAATCATGTAAACTTCACACTTGTAACACAAGGACATTCTGAAAGACAATCTCAGGGCCTGTTAGTTGGACCCGACTCTATAGGTGAAAACAGCTCTGGACAAATTCAAATGGAGAAGGCTCTGTCACCAACCAATCTCGACATCTGAGGAGAATGGAGTCAGATTTCACTGCAAAGCCCATGCCTTCACCAATGTCTCCAACAATGTCTTCAAATGTAATGTTGGCACTCGGATCTGCAAATCAAGATTTGGTTTAAAATCACAAATGAGACAACACCAACTTGGTCTCCTTGGTGAACGCACATCCATCAAAGCAGTGGGAGAACTCATCAACATTTCAATAATCATTTATGATTACAGCATGTTATCTACCATTTCATGCCTAAAATGAATGGCTTGATGATTGTGTCAAAATAAGGCACCTTGCAAATTTAACGAGGACCCATTAGCTAAATCGTTATGAACTGTGGCAAAGGAGACTTCTTTTGCAAGATTTCCCAAGTTGCTTATAATGACAAGTAAGAATTGATTCATTTCTAAATGTACGTTATGCTCCCTCCCCCTGTTCAGCTATTGGGATCGCAAATACACACCAGACTATATATCCCATATATGACCACGCTTGGATGTGGAAGATACAGAAAACCTCTGGAAATAAAACATACAGGTATAGTAGACTGGTGCAGCATGCCATATTTTAATTAGGGAGCGCCTATGATTGTGAACAAAAGTGATTGATAAAAACATGTATTGAAGTTATTTGACAATGGGGAATGTGCAAAGCTAAAAGATTTACATGGACGACACCATATCTTTCCATTCCTCTCTCCTTGTGTGTTTATCCACCTTTTCCTTAAATGCATTGGTGTTATTTTTCTACACCGCATGGCAAATACATTTCAACAAATCTGGGTAAAGCAGTTTCTCCCGAATTCCCTTTTGAGTTTATTAGTGACTATCTTATATTAATCACCGCTGGTTCAGAGCTACCCCACAAGTGGAAACATCATCTTTCTGTTTACCCTATCAAATCCCTTCATACTTTTAAAGTTCTCTAATACGTCCTTACATAATATTGTCCCCACACATAACGACCAGAACAATTCTTCCTGCCACAAAGTGCCAGGGTGCAGGACAAGAAAATGGGAGAAAAAGACCATTTGCCTTCTGAGAGAGACCGGGAAGGGCAAAGTTAGCAGCACACAGTTCACTGGCCTTAGGATTTTTATTGAATTGGTTTAAATTACACTTCGGAGAGTCTCAATTTTCTCAACTCTCTGGTCCCCTTCCTTCAGCTCCTCTTGCAATGTAATGTAGATCAGGGATAGACCCAGCAAATGAACCAGTTTTATTTCTGAAATCAACTATAAAATGCCAAGGACAGAGGACAGCAAATCTGGTCACCATTTGAAGGGAGCCTCTGACAATCACAATTGCAGGGAACTCTCGTTCGCAACTTGGGAGTCATCACAAATTAATGGAGAGTAAAGGATCAGTTTGAACCTAAACCTGTCATTCAGAAAACTGAGGGAACTGGGAGCAGTGCTGGTTTACAGCCACCAAGTTTGATTCTCTGCTGAATTGAATGGAGAGTAATGTTGATATTCCACTTGATCCTGTGATTTCCCTGCCAATGTGATAGGTTTAAATGATCCTCTTGGGATGACACTGAAGAGTTCCTATGGCCACACATTTGATTTGGGCCCCAATTGTGAATGAATCTGGCCACAAGTAGGCAGGAAATTTTAAAGTTATCGTTTACATAATTATGGGTAAATATATATCGAAACATTTAACTAAAATATCCTTTTGGAAAGGCAATATGAGGAATGAACATTCCATTATGATGTTTCTTTTCCCACAGGTTAACATCAGAGGTCGATCCTCCAAAATCTTGGGAAATTAGCGCTTTTCGTATCACGGAAGAAGGTGGTAAGCAGTCTTGAGTTTAAATGCAGTTTTTGAGAAGCCAATAGAACCTGCTCAGTCTCTCAATTTAGTTAATAATTGAAATGGAAGGCCATCCATGTTTGGGTTCCATGAACTTCATCCAAATTCATCTTCTCTGCTGCTTGGATTCCACAGTCTCTCCATCATGTCCATTTCCTGGGGGCTCTGTTCCTGTTATTTCAGCATAAATAAATTCACATCTTAAAAAAAACACTGCTGAGCAGAAACCCAAATCCCAATGAAAGTGTTGTAAATTTCAAACATTAATAATCATCACTACATTGTTGATTGGATGAGATTAGAATAATTAAATTAGATTAGACTAGAATGGATTCAGCTAAATTAATTTAGATTAGAAAAGTACATTTTGGTTAGGTGAAAGTGAGCTAGATTAGATTAGATTCGAATATATTGGATAGATTAGGTTGGTGTAATTTAGAGAAAAGAGTAAATTATATTAGATCAGAGTTGAACAGTTTAGATTAAAACACATTTCATTGAAATAGGTCAGAATAGAATAGGCTAGAGTAGATTAAATAAAATTCAAATGGATTGGTCAGATTTGAATAAAGGAACAGATTAATGATTGGATTAGATTAAATTAGAGTAGATCAGATTTCTTTTTGACAATCAATTGAGAACTTCGAAAGTACATGCTTAAGAGAGTGCGAGAGGAGGACCTTGGGACAGGCAGTCAGCAGCACCGGGAGGAGAACCTTGGATGGGCAGTCAGCAGCACCTAGAAGAGAGTGCGAGAGGAGGTCGTCTGATTGTCTGCATTGACCAGATTAAAATGATTACGTATTCATTGATTGTATTGATGCACCATGTGTAAAAGTTGAATCTGATTGTACTTATGTGATGGTGATTTTTGAAATGGTTTGGAATGTTCTTCCAGATATTTTATGAATAAAGTATATTTTTCAAAAAAAAATGTCAGCAGCTCCTAGAGGAGAGTGCAAGAAGAGGACCCTAGGATAGGCAGTCAGCAGCACCTGGAGGATCAAGCATCTAGTCTCTACTCAAGTAGGAGTAAGGGTAAGGTAAAAGCAAGGGCCCATATTCTATTTAGTCAAGATATGCCTGGATAGCTCATCCTGCGCTAAGTGGGAAATCATAGATGCACCTGGTGGTCTGAATGACTATGTGCGCAGGAGGTGCCTCTGAGGGTTTTGGATGTTGAGCAGCAGCTGGGGGCACTGTGATGCATTCACGAGGCTGAGAGATTCGTGGGTCACATGTTTCAGGACATGGTCATCCTGCAGATCAAGGAAGTGCAAGCAGAGAGGGACTGGGTGACCATCATACAGAAGAAGGGGACCAGGCAGGTAGTGAGGGAATCCCCTGAGTGCATCTCGCTTGCAAACTGTTTTTTGGCCTTGGAAACATTGAGAGTGACGGGTCTTTTGTGGAGGCCAACCAGAGCCAAGGCATTGTGGGTGTTCCAGCTGCTCGGGGGAGGTGGGGTGCAGAGGAAGAAGTATAGAAGAGCAATAGTGGTAGGGGATCCATTAGTGAGGGGAGTAGACAGGCACTTCTGCAGCTGTAGAAGTGACTCCAGGATTGCATGTTGCCTCCCGGGCGGCAGGGTAAGAGATCTCACGGAACAGCAGCAGGGCATTCAGTAGGGGGACAGTGAACAGTCAGAGGTCATGGTCCATGTTGGGACCAATGACATAAGGAAGAAAGAGAACGGAGGTCCTGCAAGCAGACTTTAGGGTGTTAGGTAGGAAATTGAAAAGCAGGACTTCAAAGGTAGTAATCTCCGGATTACTCCCAGTGTCATGCAGTAGAATGTATAGGAACAGAAGGATAGAGCAGATGAATGCTAGAGAGATGGTTCAGGAGGGAGAGCTTTAGATTCCAGGGGTATTGGGACCGTTCCTGGGGGGAGCTGGGACCTGTGAAAGCTTGATGGTTACATCTGAACAGGAACAGGACCAACATCCTCACAGGGAGGTTTGCTAATGCTGTTGGGGTGAATTTAAACTAAATTGGCAGGGGGGGTGGGATCCTGAGAAGTAGTTCAGAGGGGAAAGAAGCTGAGATGGAATTAGAAGCTAAAACATTAGTAAGTGAGTCTGAAAGGGAGAGGAAACATAGGCTAGATAAGAAGGTCTAGCAAGGCTAATTGGAACATATTTTAATGCAACGAGCCTGAAGAATAAGACAGATGAGCTGAGGGCACAGACAGGCACGTGAGAGTATGATATCACCGTAACACCGAGACTTGGCTAAAAGAAGGGCAGGATTGGCCAGGATTCCTGGTTATAGGATATTCAGATGAGATAGAGAGGGGGATAGAAGAGGAGTGGGGGGCTGCAATATTGATCAAGGAATCAATTATAGCAGGGAGGAGGGATGATATCTTGGAAGGATCATCAAGTGAGGCCATATGGGTAGAAGTAAAAAACACAAAAGGGGCAAACGCGCTGTTGGGTGTGTACTATAGGCCCCCAAACAGTCAGGGAGAGATAGAGGATCAAATATGTAATTTCAGAGAAGTCTAAGAATAATAAGGCAACAATAGTAGAGAATTTTAACAACCCAAATATTAACTGGGTTAGTTTCAGTGTGCAAGGTAGAGAGGGAGCAAAATTCTTAAGTTGCATCCGGGAGAACTACTTTAGCCAGTATGTAGAAAGCCCAACAAGGGAGGGGCAGTTCTGGACTTAATATTCAGAAATGAGCCAGGCAAGTGGAAGGCGTATCAGTAGGGGAGCAATTTGGAGATAGTGACCATAATTCAGTTAGATTTAGGATTGTTATGGAAAAGGGTAAAGTTGGGCCGGGAATAAAAGTTGGAGGAAGGCTAATTTTACTAAGATGAGATATGATTTGGCCCACGTGGACTAGGAGCAGCTACTTGCAGATAAAACTGTGCCAGAGCAGTGGGAGATATTCAAGAAGGAACTAGCAAGAGTACAGGGCAAATATGTTCCTGTAAAGGCAAAGGGGAGGACCAAGTCCGGAGGACCCTGGATGTCAAGGGACATAAAGGTTAGGATTAAGAGAGGAAGAGAAGCTTATGGCAGATCCAGAGGGCTCAATACAGCAGAGTCCCTAGAAGAGTATAAAAAGTGCAGCGGGGAGCTTAAAAAAGAAATTAGGAAAGCTAAGAGAGTGCATGAGAAAGCATTGGTGGGTAGAATAAAGGAAAACCCAAAGGGGTTTTTTAATATATAAAGAGCAAAAGAATAACTAGGGAAAGAGTAGGGCCAATTAGGCAACATAGAGGTAATCTGTGTGTGGACCCGGAAGATGTGGGTACAGTCCTCAATGAATACGTTTTGAGTTGGTCTTCACAATGAAAAAGGATGACGTAGGTATAAACATGAGGGTGGAGGACTCTGAAACTTTACAGGAAATTAACATAGAGAGAGAGGAGGCACTAGCAGATTTAATGGCCTTAAAAGTGGATAAATCTGCAGGCCTGGATGAGATGTGCCCCAGGCTGTTGAGGGAGGCAAGGGAAAAGATGTCAGGGACCCTGGCATAAATTTTCAAATCCTCTCTGGCCACAGGTGAGGTGCCAGAGGACTGGCGGACTGCTAACGTTGTCCCATTATTAAAAAAGGGAGGAAGGGATGGACCAGGAAATTACAGGCCAGTCAGTCTAACAGGTGGGGAGTTTATTAGAAAGAATTCTGAGGGACAGAATATATCTGTACTTGGAGAGACATGGATTAATCAGGGGTAGTCAGCATGGATTTGTTAAGGGAAGGTCGTGTTTGACAAATTTGATTGAATTTTTTGAGGTGGTAACCAGGACTGTTGATGAGGGAAATGCATTTTATGTGGTTTACATGGACTTTAGCAAGGCTTTTGATAAGGTCCCTCATGGCAGACTGGTCAAGAAAGTAAGAGCCCATAGGATCCAAGGCGAAGTTGCACTTTGGATTCAAAATTGGCTGAGAGGGAGGAAGCAGAGGGTGATGGTAAAGAGATGTTTCTGTGACTGGAAGTCTGTTTCCAGTGGGGTTCCACAGGGCTCAGTGCTGGGGCCCTTGCTGTTTGTGGTGTACATAAATGATTTGGACCTAAATGTTATGGGAATGATCAAGACGTTCGCGGATGACACGAAAATTAGTAGGGTGGTAAATAGTGAGGAGGGTAGCTGTAAGCTGCAAAATGATATCAATAGACTGGTCATGTGTGCAGAGCAGAGGTAAATGGAATTCAACCTGGAAAAATGTGAGCTAGTGCGCTTGGGGAGGGCTAACAAGTCAAGGGATTACACTATGAAGGGTAGGACCCTGGAAAGTACTGAAGGGACTTGGTGTGCATATCCACAGATCCCTGAAGGTAGTAGGACAGGTAGATAAGATGGTTAAGAAGGCATATGGGATACTTACTTTTATTAGCTGAGGCATAGAATACAGGAGCAAGGAGGTTATGCTGGAACTGTATGAAATGCTGGTTAGGGCACAGCTGGAGCACTGTGTGCAGTTCTGGTCACCACATTGTAGCAAGGATGTGATTGCACTGGAGAGGATGCAGAGGAGATTTACCAGGATGCTGCCTGAGCTGGAGTGTCTGATCTATGAGGAACGATTGGGTAGGCTGGGGTTGTTTTCCTCGGATCATTAAAGGTTGAGAAGGGACCTGATAGAGGCATATAAGATTATGAGGGACATAGATATGGTGGATAGGAAGGCACTTTTTCCATTAATGGAGGGGTCAATAACCAGGGGCAAAGATTTAAGGTAAGAGGTAGAAGGCTAAGAGGGGAGTTGAGGAGAAATTTTTTCACCCAGAGTGTGGTGGGAGTCTGGAACTCACTGCCTGAAAGGGTGGTTGAGTCAGAAATTCTCAAAACATTTAAGAAGTATTTAGATATTTACTTGCGTTGTCATAGCCTCAGGGCTATGGGCTAAGTGCCGGAAAATGGAGTTATTGTAGCTAGATCATTGCTGACTGGCATAGACATGATAAAATGAATGGCCTCCTTCTGTGCTGTAAACACCTATGAGTAAACATGCCTGCACTGGAGTGCAGTTTTAGGCTGTAGTTGAGTGCTTCAGTCAGAGTTTGGTGACTGAGTGAGTTTAAGGGTTAAATTAAGAGTTAAATTCTATTACTGATATCAAATCAAACCTATCAAATCTTTCTTTAGTTTAGCAATTTACTAAAAGTAGCTTTTAGGGTTGGAAGAAGGTGAGTTTTAGTCCAGCCTTAAAACAGGGCTCATACAGGCTCTGCTTGCAGCAGCAACTAGTTAAATAGATAACTGGCTTAATCAGGTTTTCAGAGGCTAGGTTCAGAAAGTATAAAAGTAGGCTATCTTATAGTGCTGACTTTGTCTGCACTGAGTGCTGTTTTGAGCTGCAGTGGAGTGCTCCAGTTGGAGCTTGGTGACTGAGGAAGTTTGGGGCGGAGGTGCTCCTTTCCTTTTCTACCTTTCCTCAGAAAGAAGAACAGCGGCTTTGGTAAGTAGGTCCTGGGTGACTACCAGGCAGTCCAAGGCAAGTAGGCAGGTAGTATGTACAGGAGTCCCCTGGGGTCCCACTCACAAATCGGCTTTCTGCTTTAGGAGGGAGGGCTTTAGATTCCTGGGACACTGGGACTGGCTCTGGGGGAGATGGCACCTGTAGAAGCCGGATGGGTTGCACATGAACAGAGCTGGGACTGAGTTCCTTGTGGGGCGTTTTGCTGTTGCTGATGGGAGGGCTTTAAACTAACTCAGGAAGGGTGTGGGAACCAGGAGAGGATATTAGAGAGGAATACCAGGGTCCACAAAATACTGGGAGAGGCAGATAGCACGAGTTTAGAGAATAGTAAGTTAACAGGTAAAGTCAGGATAAGGGAGAAAGTAACAAAATCTAAGTCAGGATCACTATCCATAAATGTGAATGCACGGAGTATAGAAAATAAGATTGGGGAGCTACAGGTGCAGATTGCCATGTGGAAATATGATGTTGTGGTGATAAAAGAGACCTGCTCAAGAAATATTCCTGGATTCAAGGTGTTCGGAAAAGATAGGAAAGGAAGAGGGTTGGCGGTATTGGTTAAGGAGAGCTGGAGAAAGAGGATTCCAGAGGGTTCAAGGACAGAATCAATTTGGCTAGATCTAAGGAAAAAAAAGAGTGCAGTTACATTGCTCAGTGTAGTCCATAGACCACCAGATAGTGAGAAGGATGTAGAAGAACAAATCTTCAGAGAAATGATAGAGAGGTGCATAGAGTAGTTATAACGGGTGACTTTAATTACCTGATTGTAGACTAGAACTGTGGTAGTGTAAAGGTTGGAGAGGGGCAAAGTCCCTAGATTGTGTTCTCGAGAATTTTCTTTTTTTTATTCATTCATGGGATGGGGGCGTTGCTGGCTAGGCCAGCATTTGTTGCCCATCCCTAATTTCCCTTGGGAACTTCTACAGCAGTATGTGTCCAATCCAACAAGAAAAGACGCACTGTTGGACCTGGCTCTTGGAAATGAGGTGGGCCAAGTAGATTAAGTGTCAGTGGAGGAACGTTTAGGAGACAGTGATCATTGTATTGTACATTTTAGGATGATGAAAGAAAAGGACAGTAGGCAATCCAGAGTAAGAATAATTAACTGGACAAGAGCCGACTTCAATGGGGCAAGAATGAATCTGGGCCAGTTAGACTGGAATGAAGGATTGGCAGGAAAAACTATAGCTGAACAATGGGCTACCTTCAAAAAAGAATTGGTTCAGGCACAGTCAAGGTATATTCCATCGAAAGGGAAAGGTAGCTCAAACAAATCCAGAGCTCTCTGGATGAAAGGAGATAGAAATCAAGATGAAGAAGAAAAAGCATGCTTATGGCAGGTGTCAGGTAGAAAATACAACTAAGAACCAAGAGGAATACAGAAGGTTCAGAGGGGAGATGATAAAGCATAATAGAGAAGCAAAGAGGGATTTTGACAAAAAATTGGCAGCCAATATAAAGGGGAATTGCAAAGTTTTCTATAGGCGTATAAATGGTAAAAGGGTGGTAAAAGGAGGAGTATGGCTGATTAGGGACCTCAAAGAGAATTCACACACTGACAAAGGAGCGATGGCTGAGGTATTAAATGAATACTTTGCATCCGTCTTTACTAAGGAAGCAGATGCTACTCAGGCCATGGTGACAGACGAGGAAACTCTGTAACTAGAAGGGTTCAAAATTGATGAGGAGGAAGTGTTGAATAGACTGTCGGTGCTTAAAGTTGACAAGGCACTCGGACCTGAAAGATGCATCTAAGGAAGGAAGTGAGAGTAGAAATTGCAGGGGCACTGGCCATAACCTTTCAGTCTTCCCTAGACTCAGGGGTGGTGCCAGAGGACTGGAGAATTACAAAAATTATGCCCTTGTTCAAAAAGATTGTAAGGATAAGCCCAGCAATTACAGACCAGTCAGGTTAACTTCAGTGGTGGGCAAGATTCTAGAAACAACTATTCAGGATAGAATTAGTAGTCACATGGAAAAAATGGGTTGATAAGGAAGAGCCAGCATGGATTTCTAAAGGGGAAATCGTGCTTAACTAACTTGCTGGAGTTTTTTGAAGAGGTAACAGAAAAGGTCGATGAAGGTAATGCTGTTGATGTAGTGTACGTGGACTTTCAAAAGGCTTTTGATTTTTTTTTTATTCATTCAGGGGTTGTTGGCTCTGCTGGCCCGGCCAGCATTTATTGTCCATCCTTAGTTGCCCTTGAGAAGGGGGTGGTGAGCTCCCTTCTTGAACTGTTGTAGTCCATGTGGTGTAGGTACGCCTATAGTGCTGTTAGGAAGGGAGTTCCAGGATTTCGACCCAGCCACAGTAAAGGAACAGTGATATATTTCCAGGTCAGGATGCTGAGTGACTGGAGGGGAACTTCCAGATGGTGGTGTTCCCATTTATCTGCTGCCCTTGTCATTCTAGATGGTAGTGGTTGTGGGTATGGAAGACGCTGTCTAAGGAACCTTGGTGAACTCCTGCAGTGCATCTTGTAGATGGTACACACTGCTGCCACTATGCGTTGGTGGTGGAGGGAGCGAATGTATGTGGATGTGGTGCCCATCAAGCGCGCTGCTTTGTTCTGGACAGTGTCAAGCTTCTTGAGTGTTGTGGGAGCTGCACGCATCCAGGTAAGTGGGGAGTATTCCATCACACTCTTGACTTGTGCCTTGTCGATGGTGGACAGGCTTTGGGGAGTCAGAAGGTGAGCTACTCATCTCAGGATTCCTAGCCTCTGACCTGCTCTTGTAGCCACAGTATTTATATGGCTAGTCCAGTTTAGTTTCTGGTCAATTGTAACCCTCCCCTCCGGATGTTAGTAGTGGAGGATTCAGTGATGGTAATGGCATTGAATGTTAAGGGCTGATGGTTAGATTCTCTCTTGTTGGAGATGGTCATTGCCTGACACTTGTGTGGCACAAATGTTACACAAGTGATGCTGACCATTGTGCAATCATCAGCGAACATCCCCACTTCTGACCTTATGATGGAAGGAAGGTCATTGATGAAGCAGCTGAAGATGGTTGGGCCGAGGACACTACCCTGAGGAACTCCTGCAGTGATGCCCTCGAGCTGAGATGACTGACCTCCAACAACCACAACCATCGTCCTTTGTGCTAGATATGACTCCAAGCAGTGGAGAGTTTTCCCCCTGATTCCCATTGACTCCAGTTTTGCTAGGGCTGCCTTGATATGAAAGGCAGTCACTCTCACTTCACCTCAGCAGTTCAGCTCTGTCCATGTTTGAACCAAGGCTGTAATGAGGTCAGGAGCTGAGTGGCCCTGGCAGAACCCAAACTGGGCATCAGTGAGCAGGTTATTGCTAAGCAAGTGCCGTTTGATAGCATTGTTAATGACTCCTTCCATTACTTTAATCAAGAGTAGACTGATGAGGTGGTAATTGGCTGGGTTGGATTTGTCCTGCTGCTTGTATGCAGGACGTACCTGAGCAATTTCCCACATAGCGGGTAGGCACCAGTGTTGTAACTGTACTGGAACAGCTTGGCTAGGGGCACAGTCTTCAGTGCTATTCCCAAAATATTGTCAGGGCCCATAGCCTTTGCAGCATCCAGTGCCTTCAGCCATTTCTTGATATCACGTGGAAAGAATCGAATTGGTTGAAGACTGGCATCTGTATTGCTGGGGTCCTCCTCCGGAGGAGGCCGAGATGGCTCATCCACTTGGCACTTCTGGCTGAACATTGTAGCAAATGCTCCAGCTATTTCTTTTGCAATGATGTGAGGATGGGGATGTTTGTGGAGCCACCTCCTCCTTTGAGTTGTTTAATTGTCCACCACCATTCACAACTTGATGCGGCAGGACTGCAGAGGTTAGATCTGATCCATTGGTTGTGGAATGAGTTAGCTCTGTCTATCACTTGCTGCTTATGCTGTTTGGCACCCAAGTAGTGTTATAGCTTCACCAGGTTGACACCTAATTTTTAGGTATGCCTGGTGCTGCTCCTGGCTTGCCCTCCTGCACCCTTCATTGAACCAGGGTTGATCCCCTGGCTTGGTGGTAATGGTAGAGTGGGGGATATGCCAGGCCATTAGGTTACAGATTATGTTCAAGTACGATTCTGCTGCTGCTGCTGATGGCCCACAGAGCCTCATTGATGCACAGTCTTTAGCTGCTAGACCTGTTTGAAATATATCCCATTTAGGATGGTGGTAGTGCCACACAACACGGTAGCGAGTATCCTCAATGCGAAGACGGGATTTCGTCTCCACAAGGACTGTGCGGTAGACACTCCTACCGATACTGTCATGGACAGCTGCATCTACAGCAGGCAGGTAGGTGACCATAAGGTCAAGTATGTTTCTCTCTCTCATCAGTTCCCTCGCCACCAGCTGCAGACCCAGTCTAGCAGCTATGTCCTTTAGGAGTCAGCCAGCTCGCTCAGTAGTGGTGCTACCGAGCCAGTCTTGGTGATGGACATTGAAATTCCTCACCCAAAGTACATTCTGCACTCTTGCCACCCTCAATGCTTCCTCTAAGTGGTGTTCAACATGAAGGACCACTGATTCATCAGCTGAGAGAGAGCAGTACATGGTAATCAGCAGGAGGTTTCCTTGACACAGTGCCACATGACAGGCTTGTGAGAAAAGTTATTGCTCATGGAATGCAAGGGACAGTAGCAAAGTGGATACAAAATTGGCTGAAAAATAGGAAGCAGGTAGTAATGGTCAATGGATATTTTTAGTGGCTGGAGGAAGCTTTGTAGGGGAGTTCCCCAGGGGTCGGTATTGGGACCCTTGCTTTTCCTGATCTATATTAATGATTTAGATCTTGGTTTGCAGATAATGTGAAGCTTTGGAGTGTTGTGAATTGTGAGGAGGATGTTGTGGAACTTCAAGAAAACATAGACAAACTGGTGGAGTGGACAGATTGATGGCAGATGAAGTTCAGTGTGGAGAAGTGTGAGGTGATGCATTTTGGTAGGAAAAACATGGACAGACAATATAAAATAAGGGGCAAAATTTTGAAGGGGGTGCAAGAGAAGAAAGACTTGGGTGTATATGTGCATAGATCATTGAAGATGGCAGGACAGGTGGAGAGAGCAGTTAATAAAGCATATAGTATCCTGGGTATTATGAATAGAGGCATAGAGTACAAGAGCAGGGAGGTTATGCTTAATTTATATAAGACACTCGTTAAACCTCGGCTGGAGTATTGTGCACAGTTCTGGCGCACCAAAGGAAGGATGTGAACACATTGAAGAGAGTGCAGAAGAGGTTTACAAGAATGGCTCCAAGGATGAGAAATTTCAGTTACGCAGATATATTGGAGAGGTTGGAACTTTTCTCCTTGGAGAGAGGAAGGCTGAAAGGAGATTCGATCAAGATGCTCAAAATCATGAGGGGGCTGGACAGAGTAGATATGAATAAGCTGTTCCCGCTTGTAAAAGGATCAAGAACGAGAGGCCACAGATTTAAAGTGATTTGCGAAAGAAGCAAATGTGATGTGAGAAAAAATTTTCACACGAGTAGGTTCAGGTCTGGAATGCACTGCCTGGAAGTGTGGTAGAGGCAGGTTCAATCAAGGCATTCAAGCAGGCATTAGATGATTATTTGAATAGAAACAATGTGCAGAGGTACGGGGAAAAGGCATGGCAATGGCACTCATTTGGAGAGCCGGTGCAGACACAATGGGCTGAATGGCATCCTTTGGTGCCTTTAAAATTCTGTGATTCTGTGAACAACTTATATTATATAGGACCTTTAATGTGCACCCCAAGGTGCTTTATAGGAGTGTTATAAAATCTGACACTGAGCCACATCAGGATATATTAGAAAAGAAACACCAGCAAATAGGAGCAGGAGTAGACCACATGGCCCATCGAGCCTGCTCCGCCATTCAATATGATCATTGCTGATCTTGGGCTTCCAATCCATTTTCCCACCTGCTCCCCATATCCCATACTTAGGCTGTTGTCCAAAAACTTGGTCAAAGAGGCAGATTTTAAGGAGTATCTTCAAGGAGGAAAGCGGGATAGTGAGGGGGAGAGATGTAGGGAGGGAATTCTGAGCTTAGTGCATGAACAACTGAAGGCATGACCACCAGTGTTGGAATGATTAAAATTAGGGAAACACAAGAGGCCAGAATGAGATGAGCACCAGTGTCTTGGAGGATTGTGAGACTGGAGGATGTTTCAGAGATAGGGAGGGCTGAGGCCACAGAGGGATTTGAAAGCAAGAATGATAATTTTAATATCAAGATGTTGTTTTACCGGGAATCGATATAAATCAGAGCACAGATGTGACTGGGGATCAGGTGTGAGTTAAGAAGTGGTCAGCGGAGCTCTGGATGGCCTCAAGTTTATGGAGGGTAGAATGTGGGTGACCGTCCAGGAGTGCATTGTTAGTCAAATCTAACAAAGGTATGGATGAGAATTTCAGCAGTTGATGAGTTGAGACTGAAGTCAGGCAATGTTATGGAGATGGAAATAGGCAGCCTTAATGATGGCACACATAAGAGGCTGGATTTAATGGAGGTCACTCAGGCATTTAAATAGACAGCTGTGGGTCTTCCCCGGGATCAAGGGCTTCTGGCCCTTGAGCTATCAGCCAATCAGAGGCTGGAAGCTCCACTGAATGTTAGCGCCACTGGGGAGATGGTGGCTGCTGATGGAACTACACCCACCTGAGGCCGAGTATCGTTGCTAGGTCCCGGGCCAGAGGTGGGTGATAACAGGAGAGAGGTCGCAGGGAGGGGGTCGTGGGGGAGAAGGTATTGACAGTAAGGGCAGGGGTCTGCCTATCAGTCCCCCACCACCTCCCCCCTTGCCGCAATCCCCGCTTCCCATGGCTGGGTCCCTTGATCAGGGACTGAGTGCCTTTGAATGAGGGAATTAACTGGGAGTCCGCAAGCAATCCCGACAGGGTTTACTTGTCATGTTCCTTGCATGGTGAGCCACCGCCCCCACCACCCCACCCCCCCCCCCCCGCCCCCCACTATTGGGTTAATCAGCAGGGTGAGGCACTTAAGTGGTCATTAAAGGCCTCAATTGGTAAAGCCATCCACGAGCCTTCCAATCCCGTACTTAATTGGGGTGGAGGCAGAAGGTGGCAGGGTCATCACTGGGGAGGGCATTAACTTCTGTTCATAAGCCAGAAGCTCATCTTGGGGTCAAGAATGATACTTGATGGTTTAGTCTCAGATTTTTGCCTGGGAGAAGGATGGAGTCAGTAGCTGGGGAATGAAGTTGGAGCAGGGATTGAAAATAATGGCTTCAGACTTCCCAATATTTAATTGGAGGAATTTTCTGCTCATCCTGTACTGGATGTTGGATAAGCAATCTGATTATTTAGTAACAGTGGAGGAGTTGAGAGGGGTGGTGGTGAGGTAGAGCTGGGTGTCGTCAGCATACATGTGAAAACTAACACCGTGTCTTCAGATGATGTTGCTAAGGGGCATCGTGCAGATGAGAAATAGGAGGGTCTATACAGATCCTCAGGGGATCTAAAGGGCCAGTATGTTTTGATAACTAATTTATATATCCTTTTATATTTCAAGAAATATGTATTGCAAAACCACTGATGATGAAGATTGACGACAGCATTTAGAATTCAACAATATGACCAACTGTGTGCAGACCGAGAACTCTGATGTTGAATTCCATTGAAGTGGAAAGTTTTACATGCGAATGTTCAAAACTAAAGATGTTGCGATGCAGAACTTCATGATATCATATCACTATCTTCACAATGTAACTGTCTCTCCTATTTCATTGTCCTAATATGATGAGCAGTTGGTGAATGTGGTCTTTGCAATCTCCCATGTGACCTATTTCCTCTGAATGAAGTGACACGTCGGCAAAGATCAATAAATTTCAATCAGTCGTTAGCTTTTCTCTAAATCAAACAAAGCCATGACATTCTGGTAGCATGAAATTAATACATAAACCATTACTCTGTTATACAGTTGATGAAATAATCCCTCTGTTACTCATAGTAGAGCAGGATTTTAATTTGGCTTTTTTAGATCAAGGGGAACCATCATTAATTGTTAGCAGAATATTGTGTGAAACTTGTTTTTAATTAAAATGTACAGAATCTGATCCATCTAATTGGGTCAGTCATGATCTCACAATGACAGAACAGGCTGGAGGGGTTGAATGGCCTTCTGCTGTTCTTATGTTTCTGTGTGTTGTCTACAAAAGAAGTAAGGAAGGCTGGAAAAGATGAACATCATCATGTGAAATGCAAGCACGTGAATCCCATGTGGGTTCCTTATAGAATTAACAATACTGCTAGATGAAGAGTGACACATTGAGCTGAACTTCCCAGGCCCATGGAGGTGGTGGGGGCCAGGAAATTGGGGGGAGGGGTCCTTGATGCATTCCTGCCTTCGGGGGCCTTTAACAGGGACAGACTGGAAACCAGCTTCATGGAGGCAGGCAGCCAAAGTCCAATTAAGACCCGATGTAGGGACCATTTTACACTGGCACTGGTATTTTACCAACTTTGGCACAGTCCTCGCTGTGTGAGGAGGCACCTCCATTACTAGTCCTGTGGAGGGGTTTTCCCACCAATTCCACATCCCGACCAGTTTCAGACTCAAATTGACCACAACCATGCAGGCAGCTGAGGGAGCCTCCTCGTACATGCCTACCAGCCTCTGCTGGATCCACCTCTCCTGGCAGGGCTGCCAACCTGACTTTGCTGTGGCTGGGTGGGACCCCCAAGGCTTCAGACCCACTCTCCTTAACAGGATGGTGAGGGCAGTGGCAGGCAATAAGGAGGTCATCTCCTGGAAGGTTGCACTGGTGAGCGCACTGACATGTGCGGGCACAGAACCCCCATGTCAGCCCAACCTCAGTGTCTCAAAGCCCACTGGAAAATCCAGCTCATTAATTTGGAAAATTGATCTGAGGCAGTGACTGTTTATCAGGACTTAAATTAATTATCTTTCTTAATCATCACTAAAACAAAGATGGAGCAGAATAATTACTGATTTCCATGCTTCAAGCATGATGTGCTATGGATAGATTAAGTAGACTATAGAGTGATTACACACAAAGTCATATCAATCTAAAGAAAAGCCTTCATTAATTCACAGGATTATGAAAGGATAGATGTGAAGAAGGAGTTTCCACGTGTGAAGGAGACTGAAACTAAGGGGCATAAACATAAAATAGTCAATAATAAATCTAATAGGGAGTTCAGGAGACATCTTTCCCCCCAGAATGAGATTTTCAATGTGGAACCTGCTACCACAAGGAGTTCCATTTAAGGGATAACTCAGTAAGTAGATGGAATTAAAATACAAATCAGCAATTACCAAGTTTGAGGGGTTAATACCTGCTCCTATGTACACAGATAAAGTTGGGTCGCTTACACAATTATCCGAATGGTCCTCTTTTCCAGGACCATTTAGTGCAGGGATAAGTTGACCATTCAGTGAACGGTCTTGCTTTTCTTCTTTCTATAATAAAATAATAGTTACAGATTATTAAACAGTTCTAGAGTTTAGTGATTGACCCTCAGCTTTAATCTGTATTTGCCCCACTGTTCTGTGTGGTGTAAATTGACTGGAGTCTCTTGGTTGCTGGCTTGCAAGCTCTGTTTCCATGGAGATTAGTCACTTGTAGGACTGGTCCAGTCTGATCAGCAGTAAAAATGATAACAACAACTTGTCTTTAACATAGGAAAATGTACTAAAGGTGCTTCACAAGAGTGGCTTCAAATAAAATTTGAAACTGAGCTTCATAAGTAATAGGAGCAGGAGTAGGTCATTCAACTAATGCAGCCTGCTCCACCATTCAGTAAGCTCATGGCTGTACTTTGTCATGAACTCCACTTTCCATCCTATCCCAATATGCCTCAATCCCCTCAGTGTCCAAAAATCTATCACTCTCAGCCTTGAATATACTCCATGTCAGAGTATAATGTATCCAAGTTTGCTGATAATACAAAGCTAGTGTGAAAGTAAACTGTGAGGAGGTCACGGAGGCTACAAAGCAATAAGGACAGATAAGAAACTGATAGATGGAATATAAAGTGAAAAATTTGGGAATCTTCAGTTTAATAGAACAACAAGAAAAAGAGAATACTTTTTTGAATGGCGAGAAATCATTAAATGTAAGTGTTAGAGTGATTTGGATGTCCTTGTACACAAATCAGAGAAAGTTAACACGTAGATGCAGCCAACAATTAGGAGAACAAAAAGTATAGAGTAAGGAAGTCTTGCTGCAATTATACAGGGCTTTGGTAGAACCAGACCTGGAGTTCCATGTACAGTTTTGATCTCATACCTAAGGATCGATGTATTTACTTTTGAGGTGGTGGTGGTGGAACAAAGGTTCACTAGATAATGGCGGGACAGGCTTGAGGGGCCATATGGCTCTTCCTGTTCCTACTACTTATGTTCTTATGACAGGGAGGGACAGAAGGACAAAGAGTCTTGAAAGATGCAAAAGGAGAGAGAGTGAGTGTGGGAAAGACAGTGAAAGTGGGAGAGACAGAAAAAGAAAGATAGAATTGGGAGGGTTCCTACAGCTGAATAGCTTGCTGGGTGTCTGCACAGAAATGAGAGCCAAAGCTTGCTCTACAGTCATTGAGACAGTGTGGAGATGGATTTGAACATCGTATCCACTGATTCACAGCTGATGCAAAAATCCTCCTTCCTGGCCATTGGGCCAATGTATTATTGTTTAAAAAAAAATGACTGCAGCATTTCTGTCTGGGCTCCAGTCCCCCAAAGCATCCTGCCAGCCTTGTAATTCATATCTAAGAGAACCAGCCAATGTTTCAGGTAGAATTTCCCTCTTTGCTGACTAGCTAATAAAGCATGTGAAATCCTGGGCTTTATAAGTAGAGACACGAGGCAAAGATATAAATGGAGACATGGAGTACGAAAGCCAGATAACTATGCTAACCTTTATAACATACTAGTTTGGAATAATGTATCAAATTCTGGACAGCACAATCTTGGCTGAACATGAAAGCTTTCGTGGATGTACAGAGGAGATTTACTAGGTTTAAGGGATGAGGCTATTACCATTCATCAGGTAGCCTGGAGAAACCAGGCTGGTTCTCCTTAGAGCAGAGAAGTCTAAAGGGAGATTTGATAGAGATATTTAAAATCATGAAAGGTCTAGAGGTAACAAAGGCAGCGATGAGTTTCAACAATAGAGCTGAGGCAATGACACTGAGGTTGTGAACAGTCTGGATCAGCCTTAGACTGGGAGAAGGATGGAGTCAGTGGCTACGGAATCGAGTTTGGAGTAGGCACGGAAAACAATGGCTTTACTCTTTCCAATATTGGAGGAAAGTTCTGCTCATCCAGTACTGGATATCGGAGAAGCAGACTGACAACTTATTGACAATGGAGAGGTTAAGGGAGGTGGTGGTGGGGTAGATCTGGCTGTCATCAGTGCACATGTAAAAACTAATGCTATGTTTTCACATAACCTCTTACTCCGTGGGACAACATTTAGATGAGAAACAGGAGGGCACCAAGGAGAGATCGTTGTGGGGACAATAGGATAACAGTACATGATGGGAAGATAATGCAGGTGACTCTCTCATTACAGTTAGCTAGATAAGAATAGAACCACCCACCCAGCCACCCAGATGGGCAAAGGACGATTGTGTGTGCAGGCTGTACAGTAGCAGATGGGAGTGAATTATTCCATCTTGGAGGAATTTTTATTCCAGAATTTTATTTTTAGAAAACAATTCAAATTCACTACAGCCCAGTGTGGGATGTAAACTCCAGCTTTTTTGATCAGACTTTAGATTAAAATAGATTCAGAAAATGAATGGGACCTCACACCTTCTGCTGTGGGTCTATCTCAAGTTTTGTATATTGTTCCTTTCTCTTGTTCTTTCACATCTCTGAAGACTTTGAAATTAATCAGACATTTGTTAAACATTTCATTCTCTCTGGGCATTTACTGTAAACAGCTTCAACCCTGAGTATTTGCAAGGATCATAATCCAATTCCCACCCTATTCAATCAACCACAACCACAGCATCTCCATTCAACGTGGTATTTCGACAGATAGCCCACAGTCCCACATTGCAGCAATATCTGAACAGGAACAGTTTGATCCAATTCCCAAGATGATTTTTAATACTTTTCAGGATGAGAAACTAAACTTCCCTGAGGCTTTCCAAATCCCTAATTGAATCTTTAATATATAAAAAATGCCACAACAATGTGATTTGTTGTTATTTTAAACAATGAGATTGAAATATTTCAGCTGTTATTCAATCAAGAAGAATTGAGAGAGAAGTTGGGATACAGGTTGGGAGGCTTGGCCTAAATAGCCAAGTGGTTATGGTACTGGGCTTGTAACCCCAAGATCAAGAGTTCAAATCTCACAATGGCAAACTATGGAAAAAACACAATGTAACTTCATCTGAATAGGAACAGTTGGAAACATGTTTGTACTCAAAAGAGTTACAGTTGGGAGAGACAGAGTGTGGGAAAGGGAGAGAGTGGGGGGATGCAGTGATACTGTCAGCTTCTGTATGTCTACAGTACACAGTTGGTAAAACCCCAAGTCTCTTTGTTCCTGCACCCATTTTAACATTGTTCCATTTAGTTTATATTGCTTCTCCTCAGTCTTCCTTCCAAAATGCATCACTTCATGCTTGTCAGCATTTAAGTTAATGTGTCATGTGTACCCATATCACCAGACTGCCTAAATCCTCCTGCAGCCTGATGCTACTCTCTTCACTACTTTGAAATTATATCCTGTATGCCCAACTCTAGGTCATGAATATATATCAGAAAGAGCATTGATCTGAGTACAAACGTTTGGGGGACAGCACTGTACAACCCCTCCAGCCTGAAAAACAACCATTCCCAGCTGCTTTCTGCCCCTTAGCTAATGCTTTATCTACTCTGCCACTGTTACATTGTTGTTTCACCAATGTCTAAAAGAAGAATGTGGGTTCTTAGTTGAGGCACATTCTGACCTCGATCACTGCTGCTTACAGACTGCCTACAAGTCCTAGGACTTATGCATCATATCCTATCAAATTATTTAATGATTGACAACAGTTTAAGATATGGCCTCTTAAAGGTGCATGTCATCATATTACAACATCCTCCTTTTATTTCTAACTAAAAGTTCACCCTCAAAGAATCAAACTATTTACATGAAAACAAAAGAAAATAACATTGTGTCTGAATGTACTTTAACATAGAGCAATGAATTAACAGGTCTCTGAAACATATCAGCTGTTTATTTATCCTTCCAGTTTAATTATGGTAATCTTTGCTAGAGGCTGCTATATGTTTTCAGAATGCTGGCGAGGGTGTGCTTTGCTTGCGTTGTGTCTTAGAACGTGTTCGCAATTCAGTGTTTCTGGTTGTGGATTGTTCTGATTTGGCATCTGTTTCGTCGCACTGTCACGCCATTTGGTGTTCGTACTTGATACAATCTTGGTTCTGGGCACATGCTGATGATTTCCATTGGATTCCAGGTGCCATCAGTTGGGTGTTGTACTCGAACTTTCTGTACAATGTTCAGGTTGGGTACTTCGTTACCTGCATGCTGGTCATGGGCATCTTGCATCTTCCCCTGTTTCTTGAGCAATGCCTCAATATTCCCAGGGATATGTGATGAACTGGGGAGGTTTGTCCACACTTGTCTGCCAAGTAATAATTCCACAAGGTGATGGAACGGTCGCAGTGAGTGGTGTCACACTAATGTGTAGGTCATGTTTTGTTTGGTGGTACTTCATGATTTGGAAGTTTACAGCTCAAACCATATGTTCTGCCATCCCATTGGATCTGGGGTAATGCGGTGATGAAGTAGTATGGTTGACACCCCACTTCTCACACATTGCCTTAAAGGATTGTCCAGTGTATTGGGGTCCGTTGTAGGAAACAACCTTGTGTGGTGCCCGAAATAGACAGAAGTTTGAAGTTATTGTGTCTGCAAATGGTTGCACTTAATACATTGTGTATTTGATAGATAATGGAAAATTTGGAAAAGTGATCGGGTTACAATCAAGGAATCATCTTCATGGATACTGATATTGCAAGTCTGGTCCATGGTTATCTGTGTACCTTGGGGAAATCAGTAGTTCTTTCTGTTTTCTAGGTTTGACATGCTTCACATTCCCTCCCAGCCTTCTTGGTGGATTCCTAGCCAATCATCCTTCTGGCCAATCCTCTGATTCAATCAATTCCCATGTGCACCTGGTGCAACTGTTGAAGGGTATCAGGCCACATGGACACTGGGATGGCGACTTGTTTTCCCTTAAAGGTGACTCCATGAGATATTCCAAGTTCATCTCCATAGGGCCAAAATGATCTTACAGCCTCCAAATTTCCTGGAAGGACTCTAGTCATCTGCCTGTCACCGTCTTCCATTGTTGCTGCAGTACAAGATCTGGACGTTTCCTGCTGCAGGGCTTGGCATTTTGACTTTATGCATTTTGGCCAGTCTATGTGCAGAATGTCTTCTATTTCAATGACCACGAGATCTACTTGCAGATCTAGAGAGATGTCTACAGTTTTTGATGGGTTAGGCGGAGGTTTAGAGTGTCACATGTGATCAGGGAGTTACCCGGCTTGTAGCGTATGTCACAATTGTAACCCTAAACCTTATTGTGAGAGTGGAGCCACCGGGTCAATTGCAGGCTGCCTCTGCAGCCTACTTTACAGAATGATGAACATTCCCAAAGGATTATATGGGAATTTAGAATTCAAGGAGAAACTGGAAGAGCTTGCAGAAGAACTGTATAAAGCAGCAAACAACAGCAAAACCCCTTGACAGGTATAAGGGGCAAGTGGAACACAACCAGTCACTCTGCTAAGAAAGCAACAGTTTCAGATTTCTTTCTACAAAGCTTCTCTCTGAACTATGAAATAATAAATATTACTGATATGAGGACAGATGAAAAAATATAACTAGGAATGAGCACAAAGCTATAACTATAATAAATATGTGTACCTCACCATATACGGAGAGCATGAATCTCCTCGGGGCTTCTCCTGCTGAGAACTGGAACTTCAGCAGAAGTTCAACTTTTAGGTCATGTGCAAAATTGGAATTTCTGTCCAACCTCCTTTGAAGTTACAGTAACCAATTGAGAGAAAGACCAAGCAAATTCACCCCACAGTGTTTATAAAATGTCCAACAAAATATGTGTATATATATATATATATATATATATAGTGTACTTTCCTATATAGTGTATACTTTATGTCATTTTAAACTAAATTTCCATAAGGAATTGTTGGGAGAGAGAGAAGCTGGTTGAGGGTGGAGGGAGTCCAGGACAAGCGGGCACAATAAAATAAGAGCTGGATTGTTCGGGGGAAAGCACTTCTTTGATGGGTAATGGGAATCTGGAACTCTCTCTCCCCTAAAAAAGGTCTAAATGTTGGGGGAGTCAACTGAAAATTCTAAGTCTGAGACTGATTGGTTAGGTAAGAGTAGGGTGATGGCACAAAGGTGGAGTAAATGGAGTTAAGATACAAAGCAATTATCTAATTGAATGGTGTAACTGGTTCAAGGGGCTGATTGACCTACATTGTAAGTTGTGACCAACTCAGGCCTAGTCTGGTGCAGCAATGTACTGGTTATGCAAAGAACTTCACTCGATTTAGATACTTGGATTTAACAGCACTAGGTTCAATATCCACCCTCTCCACCAACTGACCGCAGCTGCAGTATGTGCAGAATGCACTCAGGAAGCCCAGCATGGTTACTTGAACAGCACCTCTCTCCCTATGACCTCCAACACCGGCAAGGTTAAAGATAGGTGTATGGGAACACTATTACCTTCAAGTTCCCCGTCCAAGTGACACCCTTTCCTGAGTTGGATGTATATCACCGTTCCTTCATTGCCTCAGTAAAGTCCTGGAATTCCCTCCCTAACAGCAATGAGGGTGTACCTACACCACAGACCGCAGCGATTTTAAGGGAAAACAGCTCACCACCACATTCTCAAAGAAACTAGGAATGGGAACTGAAGTAACAGGCTTTGCCAGTGCAACCCACATTCTGAGAATGAAAATTAAACAAATCAATAAACTATCACTTAAAGCAACATGTTTTACAACACACTTCGATCCTTAACTAAATAAAATGATAAATGCAATAGAGAAAGAGATATTCATTTTTTATTCAAACTTAGAGGTTCCTTGCAAGATGAAATCTTATATCAAATACATTTTAAATAGGAAAATAATCCAAACTGTGTAACATATAAAATTCCTTAGATATTTGTAATCCTTAGATATACTTTTAAAATAATACTGAATAAATATTGAACATAGATGCATGTACATGGGGCAGCTGATAAACTGACAAACCCAACACCAGAAGCCGCAGTAAGCTGATTATGATATAATGGGGTTTGTTGTTTAGCTTAATAATAAAATATCAGTGACACACTTGGCGTTCTCATCACAAAACTTTGGCCATTTTACAAGAATTGACTGAGGCAGCTAAAAGTGAGATTCCACACCGTCAGACTTGCCACCTTGATTGCTTTCCGCCCATTGTAACCTATTTAAATATCCTGAATTTACTAAGCATCAGAGATCTCTGCTGCCTAGTTGACCTCTTGCTCAGTGCTTGAAGCAGCCACTTCCACTGAAACACTTGCCTTATTTGGGGGAATTAATCTCAACGTATTAGCACCAATTTTCTGAGAGCACAGAGACCATGAGAAACATCAGCACCTGCCAGAGGCTCCCACATCAGCGCTGACAGAGATTTTATAAGTTTACTTCCATTATCTGTCCTTTTATCCTGAACAGTAAAAAGACCATCTTGAAAACTGGCTGATTGCTTTGAAACATAATAGTTATTTGGGGAAATAAAGTGTGTGCTTACTGAGTGGGCAAAAACCCAACATCACACAATCCAGCGCTGACAGAGATCCTCAATAGTTTTAGGCACTGCCATTTCTCCCATGGGCCTCTGTAACTTTGGCAGGAACCCTGTTTACCCAGGGGGCCTGGTGTCCAATCGGGGACCCCAGAGGAAATCCGCATCACAAAAGCAGATTATTAATTGAAATATATGTGTGATCTTATATATAATGTAGACCAGCTAACCATTTAATACTGTATCAAAAATAGACAAGGATGCCCTTTTAATTCTGTCAGTTCGCTTTGAAGTATATTTTCTATCTTTAATGCCCCAGTGAAGGCCCCTCACATCTGGGCATACATTCTAGTGACATGCTCACACCAGATCAACGATAGGCAGAAATTTGCTCCAATTGTCTAAAATAATTTGCTACTTTAGTAATTAAAACTGTATGATTGTCACAACCTTCAAGATAACAAAGATAAAGCCATGACAGTGGTTTGTAGAGTCTCATTTCATACACACATATATATAAAACTTCGCATGCACAATGAGGTTACAATGATATGAAGTCACTTAAACCATGAACTGAGTATAACCTTCAGCTCCTGTAACAATGACATCCATCCAGATTCTCATGGTCTCAGGTGATGGAGCAACCATATAGAAGATTCGGTCCCGTGTCTTTACGCTGAAGGTAAGTAATGGGTTGGGACTCTGAAAAAAGCACAGCACAAATCTCAAAGCATGATGACTAACAGGACTATCATCCTGCACTGTTTCTACATTACACATCTATATTGAGCTAAAACCCCAAAGGAATTTCACTCTCCTCTTCCACGACACGGCAGCCTGTTGCTTTGACCTTCATCCTGCAATTGAGCACATTCCTGAACCCTGCAGCTAACTGACCCTGCTCTTGCTGTCATCTGGCTGTTTTGTTTTCTGACAGTGATTTAAATTAAGAACTTTGAATCAATGCTGTTAAAGAGATGCTGGCTTAAAGTGTGTGAATTTGTACTCCAACCAGATAGACAGGAACTGGGGGAACAGGGAAAGGACCGTGACTCACCCTCCCGGATAGACAGGAACTCAGAATAGGGAAAGGACTGTGACTGCCCTCCAGGATAGACAGGAACTGGAGGAACAGGGAAAGGACTGTGACCGACCTCCAGGATAGACAGGAACTGGAGGAACAGGGAAAGTACTGTGACCGACCTCCCGGATAGACAGGAACTGGAGGAACAGGGAAAGGACTGTGCCCCACAATCCCAGATAGACCGGAACTGGGGGAACAGGGAAAGGACTGTGACCTACACTCCCGGATAGACAGGAACTGGGGGAACAAGGAACAGACTGTGACCCACAATCCCAGATAGACAGGAACTGGGGGAACAGGGAAAGGACTGTGACCCGCATTCCAGGATAGAAAGGAACTGGGGGAACAAGGAACAGACTGTGACCCACAATCCCAGATAGACAGGAACTGGGGGAACAGGGAAAGAACTGTGACCCGCACTCCAGGATAGAAAGGAACTCAGAGGACAGGGAAAGGACTGTGAGCCACAATCCCAGATAGACAGGAATTGGGGGGATCAGGGAAAGGACTGTGATCCGCAGTCCCGGATAGACAGGAGCTCAGAGAACATGGAAAGGACTGTGACTGCCCTCCTGGATAGACAGGAACTGAGGGGAACAGGGAAAGTGCTGTGGCCCACACTCCCAGATAGATATGAACTCAGAGAACAGGGGAAGGACTGTGACCCACATTCCCGGATAGACAGGAACTGGGGGAACAGGTAAAGGACTGTGACCGGCCTCCCACATAGACAGGAACTGGAGGAACAGGGAAAGGACTGTGTCTGAACTCCCCGGATGGACAGGAACTGGGGGGAATAGGAAAAAAACGGTGATCCGCACACCCGGATAGACAGGGACTGGGGGAACAGGGAAAGGACTGTGACCGACCTCCCCGGATAGACAGGAACTGGAGGAACAGGGAAAGGACTGTGACCGACCTCCCCGGATGGACAGGAGCTGGAGGAACAGGGAAAGGACTGTGACCCACACTCCCAGATAGACAAGAACTGGAGGAACAGGGAAAGGACTGTGACCGGCCTCCCACATAGACAGGAACTGGAGGAACAGGGAAAGGACTGTGACCCACACTCCCGGATAGACAGGAACTGGAGGAACAGGGAAAGTACTGTGACCGACCTCCCGGATAGACAGGAGCTCAGAGAACATGGAAAGGACTGTGACTGCCCTCCTGGATAGACAGGAACTGGAGGAACAGGGAAAGGACTGTGACCCACACTCCCACATAGACAGGAACTGGAGGAACAGGGAAAGGACTGTGACCGGCCTCCCACATAGACAGGAACTGGAGGAACAGGGAAAGGACTGTGACCGACCTCCAGGATAGACAGGAACTGGAGGAACAGGGAAAGTACTGTGACCAACCTCCCGGATAGACAAGAACTGGAGGAACAGGGAAATGACTGTGACTGCCCTCCTGGATAAACAGGAACTTGGGGCAACAAGGAAAGTGCTGGGGCCCACACTATCGGATAGACATGAACTTAGAGAACAGGAAAAGGACTGTGACCCGCATTCCCGCATAGATAGGAATCGGGGGGAACAGGAAAAGGCCTGTGACCTGCACTCCCGCATAGACAGGAACTCAGAGAACAGGGAAAGGACTGTAACCCACACTCCCAGATAGACAGGAAGTGGGGGTAACAGGGAAAGGACTGTGACCGACCTCCCCAGATGGACAAGAACTGGGGGGAGCAGGAAAAAGACTGTGATCCGCACACCCGGATGGAAAGGAACTGGGGGGAGCAGGGAAAGGACTGTGACCCACACTCCCGCATAGACAGGAACTGGGGGAACACGGAAAGTACTGTGACCCGCAGTCCCAGATAGACAGGAACTGGGGGAACACGGAAAGTACTGTGACCCACAGTCCCAGATAGACAGGAACTGGGGGAACACGGAAAGTACTGTGACCCACACTCCCGCATAGACAGGAACTGGGGGAACACGGAAAGTACTGTGACCCGCAGTCCCAGATAGACAGGAACTGGGGGAACACGGAAAGTACTGTGACCCGCAGTCCCAGATCGACAGAAACTGGGGGAACACGGAAAGTACTGTGACCCGCAGTCCCAGATAGACAGGAACTGGGGGGAACAGGGAAAGGACTGTGACCCACCCTCCCGGGTAGACAGGAACTCGGAGAACATGGAAAGGACTGTGACTGCCCTCCTGGATAGACAGGAACTGAGGGAACAGGGAAAGTGCTGGGGCCCACACTCTCGGATAGACATGAACTTAGAGAACAGGGAAAGGACTGTGACCGGCACTCCCGCATAGACAGGAACTGGGGGAACAGGGAAAGGCCTGTGACCTGCACTCCCAGATAGACAGGAACAGGGGGGGGGGCGAATGTGGGTGGAAACAGGAAAAGGACTGTGATCCGCACTCCCACGTAGACAGGAACTGGGGTTAACAGGGAAAGTACTGTGCCTGAACTCCCCAGATAGACAGGAACTGGGGGAACAGGGAAAGGACTGTGACCTGCACTGCCGCATAGACAGGAACTGGGGGGGTAACAGGGAAAGGACTGTGCCTGAACTCCCCGGATGGACAGGAACTGGGGGGAACAGGAAAAAAATGGTGATCCGCCCACCCGGATAGACAGGGACTGGGGGAACAGGGAAAGGACTGTGACGGACCTCCCCGGATAGACAGGGACTGGGGGAACAGGGAAAGGACTGTGACCGACCTCCCCGGATAGACAGGGACTGGGGGAACAGGGAAAGGACTGTGACCGACCTCCCTGGATAGACAGGGACTGGGGGAACAGGGAAAGGACTGTGACCCACACTCCCACATAGACAGGAACTCAGAACAAGGAAAGGACAGTGACCCACACTCCCGGATAGACAGGAACTGGGGGGACAGGGAAAGGACTGTGATCCACACTCTCGGATAGACAGGAACTCAGAACAAGGAAAGGACTGTGACCCACACTCCCGCCTAGACAGGAACTGGGGGGGACAGGGAAAGGACCGTGACCCACACTACCGGATAGACAGGAACTGGGGGGACAGGGAAAGGACTGTGACCCACACTACCGGATAGACAGGAACTGGGGGGACAGGGAAAGGACTGTGACCCACACTACCGGATAGACAGGAACTGGGGGGACAGGGAAAGGACTGTGACCCACACTACCGGATAGACAGGAACTGGGGGGACAGGGAAAGGACTGTGACCCACACTACCGGAAAGACAGGAACTGGGGGACAGGGAAAGGACTGTGACCCACACTACCGGATAGACAGGAACTCAGAGAACATGGAAAGGACTGTGACTGCCCTCCTGGATAGACAGGAACTGAGGGAACAGGGAAAGTGCTGGGGCCCACACTCTCGGATAGACATGAACTTAGAGAACAGGGAAAGGACTGTGACCGGCACTCCCGCATAGACAGGAACTGGGGGAACAGGGAAAGGCCTGTGACCTGCACTCCCAGATAGACAGGAACAGTGGTGGGGGGAACGTGTGTGGAAACAGGAAAAGGACTGTGATCCACACTCCCACATAGACAGGAACTGGGGTTAACAGGGAAAGTACTGTGCCTGAACTCCCCAGATAGACAGGAACTGGGGGAACAGGGAAAGGACTGTGACCTGCACTGCCGCATAGACAGGAACTGGGGGGGTAACAGGGAAAGGACTGTGCCTGAACTCCCTGGATGGACAGGAACTGGGGGGAACAGGAAAAAAATGGTGATCTGCACACCCGGATAGACAGGGACTGGGGGAACAGGGAAAGGACTGTGACCGACCTCCCCGGATAGACAGGGACTGGGGGAACAGGGAAAGGACTGTGACCCACACTCCCACATAGACAGGAACTCAGAACAAGGAAAGGACAGTGACCCACACTCCCGGATAGACAGGAACTGGGGGGACAGGGAAAGGACTGTGATCCACACTCTCGGATAGACAGGAACTCAGAACAAGGAAAGGACTGTGACCCACACTCCCGCCTAGACAGGAACTGGGGGGAAAGGACCGTGACCCACACTACCGGATAGACAGGAACTGGGGGAACAGGGAAAGGACTGTGACCCACACTACCGGATAGACAGGAACTGGGGGGACAGGGAAAGGACTGTGACCCACACTACCGGATAGACAGGAACTTGGGGGACAGGGAAAGGACTGTGACCCACACTACCGGATAGACAGGAACTTGGGGGACAGGGAAAGGACTGTGACCCACACTACCGGATAGACAGGAACTGGGGGGACAGGGAAAGGACTGTGACCCACACTACCGGATAGACAGGAACTGGGGGAACAGGAAAAGGACTCTGACCGGCCTCCCAGATAGACAGGAACTGGGGGAACGGGAAAGGACTGTGACCCACCCTCCCGGGTAGACAGGAACTGGAGGAACAGGGCAAGGACTGTGACTGGCCACCCGGATAGACAGGAAATGGGATGGGGGGGGCCGGGGGAGAAAAAACAGGGAAAGGACTGTGACTGGCCCCCCAGATAGATAGGAACTGGGGGAACAGGGAAAGGACTGTGACCCGCAATCCCGGATAGACAGGAACTGGGGGAACAGGGAACAGACTGTGACCCACAATTCCAGATAGACCGGAACTGGGGGAACAGGGAAAGGACTGTGACCCACACTCCCGGATAGACAGGAACTGGGGGAACAGGGAAAGGACTGTGACCCACACTCCCGGATAGACAGGAACTGGGGGAACAGGGAAAGGACCATGACCTGCATTCTGCTCCGCATGTTTCAACCTGACTGAATATCATGAGAGGGGCTAAAAGAGATAGCCGCTCATTTTGAGTCCAAAAGGTTAACTCCTTGTTCTCCCCGAGAAAACTAGACTGGCCCTCGGTGAGGTTACTGCGTGCCTGTTTAGCCCCATTTTGTGAAAAGCACCTCACACACAAAGCTGATAAATCCATTCACCGGTGTGTCTAGTGAACAGACAGCTGCTGTCATTCAGTGAACAAGGAAGTAAAGAGGCCACAACAATCAAATAACACTTGTACACTCTGCTCTTCCACTTACCATCTTAGCAATAAACGCACTGAGTGTAACAGTTAGACATGAATCTGAACTTTGCAATCAAATGCACAATCGCCATGTCTATTACAGTCCCCACCCTTCTTAGCAGACACATTGGTTTGATTGTGATTTGCCTGTTATTCTCGATGGCTGGTATAACAGTGGCAGCCTGATGGTAGGACTCTACCAGATCACAGCAATGTTCCTTCAGTGGAGCAGCCAACATGGGCAGCTCTTTCCAGCTCCACTCTGACCTGTTGTTTTATAGACACTGTAGTCAGTGCTCGGTGCAAACTGTAACTCCCTCCCATCTAGAAGATGTTAAAAAAACTTAAGGACACGGAAGAGAACTGAACATGACCAAAGTGTTATTTAATTATGTGTACAAATCAAGGTGTGAACGAGTGAGTACACAGAGCCACTTCAACTGATATAAATAGAGAACTTAAGGTGTACCTTTGCAATGGATATTAATGAACACCACTTTTCGCCAAGATAAGAGACAATCCATTTAAACATGGGATTTGTAAATTGTGGCGACTGTGTTGGTTTTATTTTAGTTAGTCACATCTGACTTTCTAACTGGCCATAGATGGTTAATGTACAGGGTGGCATCGTGTTAAAACACAGAATGGGTCCAATACCTTGTGCGCACTCTTCAAGTGATCATAATAAACTTCCTCGATAGCCTGAAAATATATCACCCCTTTCAATTTGGTTTCATGTTTATCTGTGGAAAAAGAAAGATGAGAATCAATCAACGCTGACAATTCTTGGAGGGAAAGACTTTGGGTATTAATCCAGAGAGGGCACAAGGTGGTGAAACAACCCAAGTCACTATACCCCCACTCCCAGTCACTACACACCCCCCCCCACCCCCCATCCCCAGTCATTACACCCCCCACCCCCACCCACTACACCCCCACCCTCAGTCACTACCCACCCATCCCTCACCCCCAGTCACTACCCACCCATCCCTCAACCCCAGTCACTACACCCCCATCACGCCCATTCACTACACTCCCACCCACTACAGCCCCACCCCCAGTCACTACACACCCATCCCTCACCCCCAGTCACTACACCCCTACCCCAACCACTACACCCCCACCCCCAGTCACTACACCCCCACCCCTAGTCACTACACCCCCACACACTACACCCCCACCCCCAGTTACTACCCACCCATCCCTCACCCCCCAGTCACTACACACCCATCCCTCAACCCCAGTCACTACACACCCACCACCCCCAGTCACTACACACCCACCCACTGCACTCCCACCCACTGCACCCCCACCCACTACCCACCCATCCCCCACCCCCAGTCACTACACCCTGAAACCCACCCTCAATCACTACACCCTCACCCTCAGTCACTACACCCCCACCCACTACACCCTCAACCCCACCCCCAGTCACTACCCCTTCTTCCCCACCCCCAATCATTACACCCCCACCCCCCACCCCCAGTCACTACATGCCACACCCCCCAGTCACTACACCCTCACCCCACACGCCCAGTCACTGCACTCCTACCACCAGTCACTACCCCCAACACCCCAACCTCCAATCACTACACCCCCACCCAATACATCCACAGCCCCCACCCCCAATCATTACACCCCCACCCCCCACCCCCAGTCACTACATGCCACACCCCCCAGTCACTACACCCTCACCCCACACGCCCAGTCACTGCACCCCTACCACCAGTCACTACCCCCAACACCCCAACCTCCAATCACTACACCCCCACCCAATACATCCACAGCCCCCACCCCCAGTCATTACAACCCCACCCCCCACCCCCAGTCACTACACCCTCACACCCAGTCTCTACACCCCCAGTCACTAAACCCACAGTCATTACACCCCCACCCCCAGTCACTACACCCCCACCCCCAGTCTTGACACCCCCACCCCTCACTCTCCAATCACTACACCCCCACCGACTACACCCTCACCCCCCCACCCCCAGTCAGCTCACCCCCAAACCCACGCCCAATCACTACACTCCCACCCCCAGTCACTACAGCCCCACCTCCAGTCATTTCACCCCCACCCCCAGTCACTACACCTCCACCCCTACAACCAGTCACTACAACCCTCACCACCAGTAACTACAATCCCACCCTCACCCCCAGTCACTACAGCCCCACCGCCAGCCACTACACCCCCATCCCCACCCACTACACCCCCACCCGCACCCCAGGCAACACCTCCTCTCTGATATTCCCCCTTATTCACTATAGCACCCCATACACCCCCCTACACCAACTCACCACAACCTGCACCACCACACGCCAAATCCTCACATGAACCCGGCATCGTCCGTACACGGGGTGGATGGGGCGGTGGGAGAGGCTGGTGTAGAGCTGCCTGCCTAAACCTGACTGGAGTGCCGCTTACACCCGGCGGGAACACTGTGAGAACACAGTCCAAACCCGGCGGGAACACAGTCCAAACCCGGCGGGAACACAGTCCAAACCCGGCGGGAGGGGGGATTTTCAGGTAGGAGCAGCTGTTGCTGGGGAGCTGAGGGAGGTTCACAGGGAAACCTTGATTCACTTCCCATTCTAGGTCACTTCAAGCCACTTGCCGGCTGCCAATTGTCACTGCAAGACAGGGGCAGGAAGGATTGGTAAATGGGCAAAGGAGGACAGGACGGGGAGAGGGGGAGAGGGGGAGTGGGAGAGGGGGAGAGAGGGAGGGGGATGGGGGACAGGGAGAGGGGGAGACGGAGGACGGGGAGAGGGGGACGGGGAGAGGGGGAACGGGGAGAGGGAGAGAGGGGGAGGGGGAGAGGGAGAGAGGGGGAGGGGGGAGGGGGAGGGGGAGAGGGGGGACGGGAAAGGGGGACGGGAAGAGGGGGGATGGGGAGAGGGGGGACGGTGAGAGGAGGGGACGGGGAGGGGAGAGGGGGGGACGGGGAGAGGGGGGACGGGGAGGGGAGAGGGGGGGACGGGGAGGGGAGAGGGGGGGACGGGGAGGGGAGAGGGGGGGGACGGGGAGGGGAGAGGGGGGGACGGGGAGGGGAGAGAGGGGGACGGGGAGGGAGAGAGGGGACGTGGGGAGAGGGGACGGGGTGAGGGGGGACGGGGATGGGAAGAGGGGGGACGGGGATGGGAAGAGGGGGGACGGGGAGGAGGGGGACGGGGAGGAGGGGGACGGGGAGGAGGGGGACGGGTAAAGCAAGTCATTTGTGGGCTGGCACCAAGATGACCATAGGTGTTGCTGGGATTGCTGTGCAAGTCCCAGTGAGAATGGTGCTGCAGCCCCTGTTCTCAGATACCTCAGAGGGTTAGTAAACATGAGCCCATCTCACACAATGTGACCCACTCCCATTCTGGGCTTTGCACCATAGGAAGGGGGTCAAGACTTTGGAGAGAGTGAGGAAGAGATTTGCTGGAACGGTTTCCGGGATGAGGGGACTTCAGTTATGTTCAGAGATGATCAAAGCTGGGGGTTGTCGTCTTCAGGACAGGGCAGGTTAAAGGAAGATATTTCCGGGGGAGAAGGGTGAGTAGCCAGAGGAACAGATTTAGGGCGACCTTTCGACTAACAAGTGGTGGCACGTAGAAACATTTTTTTACACTGCGAGGTGTTGTGATCTGCAGTGGACTTCCTGTAAGAATGGGGAAGCAGATTCAATAGTGGCTTTTAAGAGAGTTTTGGATACATACTTCATGGGAAAAATTGACCAATTGATCTGGGGAAAGAGCAGGGGATTGGGACTAATTTGGCAGTTTGACCAGTGTTGGCATATGCACCATGGGCTGAATGGCATCCTTCTGTGCTGTACTTTTCTATAAGGTGGAGCCCAGTGGAGTACATACAATGCTACTGAGTGACCCCCCCTACCTGCATAATACGACAGGGTCCGCTTTGTTCGATCAAAAACGAACCAACGCTTCTTCCAGGTTTTAATTTTGCCGCCCATTTTGACCAAGAACCCTCGACATGTCTTCTCAGTGAGGGATACGTGGTAGCAGGTCTCCACGTTGTGGCCGGCTGCTTCAATGTGAGTGCGTAGGTCAAAGTCTTCCTTTCTGACTGGGAGGTAGCGAGTCAGGGGCCTGGCCTGCAAGGAGAACACCAGAAAACCAGCTGCAAACATTCACATTTTCTCTCTGCATCTTTACAAGAGCAATTACTTGGAACTATAGACCACCTTTAATATTGCAAAATATCCCAAGGCTTTTTACAGGGGCAACATCATAGACAATAAGGAGATATTAGGGCAGATGACCAAACGTTTATTCAAAGAATTAGGTTTTAAGGAGTGTCTTAAAGGTGGAAAGCAAGGTAGAGAAGTGGCGAGGTTTGGGGTGGACGGCCACCAATGGTGGAGCAATTAAAATCGTGGATACACAATAGGCCAGAAATAGAGGAGCACAGATACCTCAGGGGGTTAATGCACACTTGTTGCCTCACCTACATTTTATGCCAGGTGCTTGCTCTGCTTTTACTTGTTTTAATTTTATGATTTGGACACATTCTGCTACTCAACAGGAAATGCAAGTTTATTGATCACTTATGTCAAACATTTTAACAGCTTAGCAAGACCTTCCCATGGCTTCATCCATGCCCCTACTAACACCAAATTGGAGACAGTTAGAGTGCAGGAGTGCCAGGTAATTGACCAGAAACTGGTTTCTAAGGGTTAAATTACAAGGTGGGATTACACAAACTAGAGGTTGTGTTCCTTGGAATTTAGAAGGCCAAGGGGCATTTTGATTTGATGTTCTGTGCCAGGGTGGGGGTGGGAATGGGGGAACGATGTAAAGGAAAATGACAATAGCAGAAAGGAGCAGGATTTAGACCAGAGTTCAACTGACAATAGAAAAACAGTCAAATTGTAAATATCCCAAAATTCACAGGGACCAGACTGAGGAAAACAGTAAAAGCGACAAAGAAGGTATTAAATTGTATGTATATCAAGGTTTGTAGTGTAAATAAAGAAGTTGATTAGCTGCAAGCACATAGGATTATGACGTGGTGACATTGACAGAGACAAGGTCAGGAATAGGTTCCTAATATTCCTGGTTACCGAATGCCCAGGAAAGATAAAGGAGGAAAGAGGGAGGGCTGTGGTAGTATTGATTAAGGATGATGTTACTGTTCTGAACAGGGAGGTTCCAGTTGATGGTTCCTGGACGGAAAGGGTTTGTCTTCAGTTAACAAAGAGGGAGCTGTTACATTGCTGGGAGTTTTATTATAAAGTTTATAAAGCTGCACACAGTGATGTGGAGGACTTAGATGGGAAAATTTGTTGGCAAATTTCAAAGGCATGTAAGAAAACTAGAGTAGCAATACTGGAGACTTTAATTACCTGAATATAGACTGAGAAGTGTAGGAAAAGGGAGACATTTCTGAAATATGTGCAAGAGAAGTTTCTTAATCAGTATGGCTCCAAACCAACAAGAAAGGAAGTAGCCATAGATCTGGCTCTGGGAAATGAAGTAAGGCAACTGGGGAGTGAGTCAGCATCTAAACAACAGCGATCACAACATAATTCAGTTTCAAGTAGTTATGGAAAAAGACTAGAAAACATCAAATGTAGAAACAGTCAACTGGGGAAGATCTTATTTTAGTGTTTTAAGAAAGGCAGATTGGAAAGGGTTAAAGCAGCAAGAGAGCAATGGAATGCGATCAGGGAAGAGAAAGCTCGGGTACGAGGGGCAGCTCGGGTATGGGGGCAGTTCGGGTACGAGGGGCAGCCCGGGTACGGGGGGCAGCTCGGGTACGGGGGCAGCTCGGGTACGGGGGGCAGCTCGGGTACGAGGGGCAGCCCGGGAACGAGGGGCAGCTCGGGTACGGGGTCAGCTCGGGTACGAGGGGCAGCTCGGGTACGGGGGCAGCTCGGGTATGGGGGGCAGCCCGGGTACGAGGGGCAGCTCGGGTACGAGGGGCAGCTCGGGTACGGGGCAGCCCGGGTACGAAGGGCAGCTCAGGTACGAGGGGCAGCCCAGGTACAAGGGGCAGCTCGGGTACGGGGGCAGCTCGGGTACGGGGCAGCTCAGGTACGAGTGGCAGCCCGGGTACAAGGGGCAGCTCGGGTACAAGGGGCAGCTCGGGTACGGGGCAGCTCAGGTACGAGGGGCAGCTCAGGTACGAGATTGTGTAAGTATAGAGAGAAGTGAAAAAGTTACCATGGGAGGTAAAGAGAAATTATTTTTACAAAATTAGGAGGCAACATTAAATTAAACCTTAAAACATATTATAAACTTATAAAATGTAAGCAGTTACCTAGGGAGAAAGGTGGCCCTGTTCAGGAGCCAAAGGGAAATTTTCATGTCAAGACTGATAATGTAGCTAAAATATTCAATTTGTACTCTACATCGGTCTAAACAAGGGAAGTGGATGATGTGAAGATACACTAAAAGAGAGGGAAGGACTTAAGTATAAAAGGTGGATTACAAGGTTAGCATTACTGAAAGTTGATGAGTCGTCTGGTGCAGATGCCGGCTGGGTGACCGTTGGAATAGTCGAGTCTGGAGGTTACAAAGGCAGGGATGGTTTCAGCAGGAGGTGGGCAAAGCTACAGAGAAAGTTAGGTGGGTCTTGGTGATGGAGCAGATATAGGGGCTCGCCGTTGCCTAAGTGCCATGTCGAGTGACACGTGCAACCATAGTCTTCCAAACTTTCCGATCATAGCAACAGTGGATGGCCATTGTTGGACTCCTGGTTAAGCCGGTCTTTAACGCTGTTGCGCTGTTCCTTCAGCCTCTCACTCTCCTGTTAATCCTTCCAGTAGCGAATAGGCACGCTAACCCTTCTGCATGGGTAACATGACCAAAGAGCTACATTTGTCCTTTTTTGATATTATTTGGGCTCTCTTGTTCGTTTGGCCTCATTCAGTATTTCTTCATTAGTTCTCTTCTCCACCCAGCTTCCCTTTAGGATCCTTCTTAACCACCACGTTACAAAGCTTCTGATTATCTTTCCTTCCTTTTTCCTAATGCTCCAAGCTTCACATCCAGAATTCATTCCTGACCAGACAGAACATTTCAGGACACTGATTCTCCAAAACCAGGTGGGAGTGGGAGTTGTGAGGAGGATGCAAAAAGGCATCGAGGGGATTTGGACTGGCTGAGTGAGTGGGCAAGAACACGGCAGATGGAATGTAATGTGAACAAATGTGAAGTTATCCACTTTGGCAGGAAAAGCAGAAAGACAGAGTATTTTTTAAATGGTGAGAGTTTGGGAAGTGTTTATGTCTAAAGGAATCTGGGTGTCCTTGTCCATAATGAAAGTTAACATGTAACTGCAGCAAGCAATTAGGAAGGCAAATGATATATTGGCCTCTATTGCAAGAGGATTTGAGTACAGGGGTAAAGATGTAATGTTGTAATTGTATCGAGCCTTGGTGAGACCGAACCTGGAGTACTGTGTACAGTTTTGGTCTCCTTACCTAAGGAAGAATATACTGGCCATGGAGGGAGTGCAATGGAGGCTCACCAGATTAGTTCCTGATGGGATTGTCCTATGAGAAGACATTGAGGAGACTGGGCCTGTATTCTCTTAGAAGAATGAGAGGTGATCTCATTGAAGTGTACAAAATTTTTACTGGGCTTGACGGGGTGGATACAGGAAGGATGTTTCCCCTGGCTGGGGTAGAGATGGGGTCAGGGGTGGGGGGGGGTTGTGGTTTAGAACCAGGGGGCACACTCTCAGAATAAGGGACAGGCCTTTTAGGACTGAGAGGAGAAGAATTTCTTCACTCAGAGTGGTGAATCTTTGGAATTCTCTACCCCAGAGGGCTGTGGAGGCTCATTTATTGAATATGTTCAAGACAGAAATTCACAGACTTTTAGATAGCAAAGACGTCAAGGGATATGGGAATGATGGAGGAAAATAACGTTGAGGTAAAAGATCAGCCATGATCCAGCTGAATGGCGGAGCAGGCTCGAGGGGCCGAATGGCCTCCTCCTGCTCCTATTTCCTATGTTCCTGTTCTCGTTTCAGAACTCAAGCAGAAATTTCTTAGAACATGGGCCCCAGAGTCAAATACGACACCAGGATCGTGAACAGTTTGGTTCATCCTTGGGAGAGGAATGGATTCGTGTGCAGAGAACGGAGTTTGAGGCTGGCACTGAACTAAATGGCACCCGTCTTATCAATGATTACCTTGAGGAAGCTGCAGCTGATCCCAGACCAGATGTGGGCAACACAGGGGCAAGAGAGGAAAGGGAGAGATGGTGTTGTCAGCCTACATCTCCAGCAGCTCTTTGTCATAGGCCTGATAATAAACAGCTTTTTAAATCACAAATCCCTTTTCTTCAGAGGTGCAATCCACACCCCGAGCCACAAACCTCCCTGCCCCACTCAGCCCCCAATGCATCTGCCTGTCGATGCCAATTTACCAGCATGCGCCAGCCTTCAGGCTTACACAGAGGTCCTACTGGCAAAGGTGGGAGCACAGTCTCCCAGCAGAGGAAATTTGAGTGCAGGTCCGATCCCAGAAAACTTACAGCCCATTGAGAGGAGCTGGCTTAACCGCTTTAAATATCGACAGACATTAATTCCCAATATCCCAAACTGCAGAGAGGAACAGGCCTTGAGGTTTTGAATGGAGATCTATCAAGATGGGCCATTTCCAAACATGCAGGTCAACAGAATTTAATGGAATGGGTAAATAACCCAGGTAAGCACTGGTTAGCAGATTCGTGGGCTTTGACAGCAGAGATTGGGGATCAAACTCCTCAGGGTTAGAGTTTAAACAGCCCCTCGAGTTGTTAAATACCTGTGAACGTTGCTTCTCACGCATTTTAACTTCCTTCTCGATGAGCTGTTGTCTGCGTTCCGTCTCCTCCCGTAATCTCCTCTCCAGCTGCTCCCTCCGAGTCCTCTCTTCCTCCAGAGCTTGTTTCTTAGCTTCCATTTCTCGCTCCTCAATTACAAAACATCATTTTAACCCATACACTTATTGCAGGAAAGAAGGATTAATTTTGGCATAAGAAATGCAGCTTGGGATTGTAAAACACGAACATCAGCATTACAGAACGAGTGATTTACTGCACAACTACTGGGGCTCCTTAATCACCCTCTGCTACTTACACTTGACAGTCCCCCATCAGGGGGCAAAGTTCACCCCCAGACCCATATCAGAGCAATAATTCCATCCCCACCCCCCCAACCCCCGAATCAGGAATAGTAACCCTATCAGGGACAATAACCTCCCCTGCCTCCCAAAGGTGAGGCAATAATCTCACCATCAGTTTTATGCTCTGTTAGTCTATACAAGACCAATGGAAATCTTATACTTAGAAACAATCGAATTGATGTCCATTAACAGGAGCATTATCAAACATTACTCACTTGAGGAGATACCATATCACAAAGTCGTAATGAAACAGGAGGAGGGCTTTCAGCCCATTGAGTCCATGCCAGAAGTGTTTGTCATTGGTGGTATTCAAGTGATGAAGGCAGAGGGATTTCATTACCTCACATTAGGACATGTGAGGAAAAACCTTGCTCAAAGAGATAGGTTTATGGACCACTGCAAAGGAGGAGAGGGAGATCGAGATAGTCTGCAGAGGTTTAGGGAGGGAATTCCAGCATTTAGGACCTGGGCAGCTGAATGCATGGTCACCATTAGTGAAGCGAAGGAAGTGGGAGAAGGCCAAGAGGCCAGAGTTGGAAGAGCCCAGATATCTTGGAGGGTTGTGGGGCTGGATGTGAATCCAGAGGTGGGTGAGGCCATGGTGGGATTTGAAAACAAAAGGATGAGAATTTTAAATTGGAAGCATTGCCAGAATGAGAGCCAATGTAGGTCATTGAACACACAGGGATGGTGAGTGAGCAGGACTTTGTGCGAGTTTGGAAATGAGCAGAGTGTTGGATGAGCTCACATTTACCACAGGCAAAACATTCCATTTTTACACAGGAGATGACAATGAAATGAATTTCATGATCCAAGAAGCTTTCTCCCTCAGTTTTTAACCATGTGTAGGAAGAACAGACAGTCAGTGCTGGAAAGGGGCAGGCGCATTGGAGATGCACTCTCACTGAGGAGTTATCTGCAGCAACCCAATGTAACAGCCTAGAACTCACTTTGCTTTCAATTAGCCATGCCTTTTCAGCCTGAGCTTCCTTTAACAACCGTTCCATCTCTTCAAGTTTGGCAACGTTAAATGTACTGGCACTGCACAAAAACACAAAAAGCAAAACAAGTGAATGGTATTTCTTTTAAATAAAAAAGGCTGAAACATGTTGTCTAACTTTGCACTGAGTTAAACTTTATAACAAAGTTGTTTTGCAAAGTTACATAAACTCAGTGAGAGAATCTAACAACAGTGGCTGTTTGGTGCAATAGTTATTGTTGATTACTCATGGAATGCGCAGTACCGCAGCCTTTCTGAGTGAAATGAGGGGCTTCCAAGGAGCTTCTCTCAATGCAAATCCCACTTAGTCCACAGCTCACCCACATTCCACAGAACAAGACTTACAGTTGCTGTCAGTTGTCAGGCCTGGGAAGCAACCACACAAGTTGATATAAGAAAAGGCCTACAATGTGTGTGAATGGATTGGTGGAAAACATCTGATCTAGTTCCACATGAAAGGCTGCAAAGGCAAAATGCAGAGGGACACACAGGAAGGTGGATCAAGAAATCGGTTCAAAGAGAGAATAAAAAAGTTTAGATGGAAAACTATACATTAAGGAATACATTACTTTCAGTAGATGTACTGAGTGCACTGTCTCAGGGTTCGGTGCTGGGAGATGTTCCGAGTGCAGCGTCCCAGGGATCGGTGCTGGGCGATGTACTGAGTGCAGTGTCCTAGGGATCAGTGCTGGGAGGTGTGCTGATGTATAGGGTGTGAATTCTGGGTGGAGCTAGCCTGGATAGAGAGATATCTGGGCCGATGATTAGCAGAGAGGAATATCTCATCTGCAACATCCCTATTCCTGGCTACTGACCAAACCAGTCTCCTGGCCAAATGTCAAATGGAGGAGATGGCTGTCATTGTTTCAAGCCTTGGGACTTTGTTTAAAGAACATCAGAAGTAGGAAGAGGAGTTGGCTACACATTCCCTCAAGCCTACTCCGACACACAGGAAGATCATGGCTGATCCTTGACCTCAACTCTACTTTCCCACCCTATCTCCATATCCCTTAATTCCTTTAGAGTCCAAAAATTCTTTGATGTCTGTCCTGACTACACTTAGTATCCACAGCTCACTAGGTAGAGAATTCCAAAGATCAACAATTGTCCGACTGAGGAGGTTTGTCCTCATTTCAGTCCTAAATGGCCAACCTCTTCTCCTGAGGGCATGCTCCCTGGTTCTAGGCTCTCCAGCCAGGGGAAAGCAGTCCCTCATTATCCAACCTGTCCAGAATTTTAAACATTTCAGTGAGATCACCTCTCATTCTTCTAAATACCTAATAGCATCAGGCCTATTCTACTCAATCTCTTCTCACAGGACAGCCCTCTCATCCTAGAATTCAGTCCAGTGACCCTTTATTGTATTCTCTCCAATGCAGGTATGTCCTTCCTTAGATATGGAGACCAAAACTTCACCAAGTTCTCCAGGTCTCATTAAAGCCCTGTACATCTGCAGCAAGACTTCCTTATTCTTGTTCTCAAGGTCATGCAATAAAGGCCAAGTCTTCCTAATTGCTTGCGGTACCTACACGTTAATCTGGATACTTCTTGTGCAAGTATAGCCAAAACCCTCTGAACATTTAACTGTTTCTTAACATTTAAGAAATGTTGTTTTCTAGTCTTCCTAGCAAGGTGAATAACTTCATCTTTCCCCACATTTTATTCAATCTGTCACTTTCCTGTCTACTCACTTAAGATGTCCATATCCCTTACTGCTACACTTAACTTTGTATTGTCAGCAAATATATATTACACTTAGTTTCTTCATCTGAATCTTTATTACAGATTGCAAATAACTGACTCAGCACTGATCCTTGTGGCATCCCACCAGGCACAGTCTGCTTCCTGAAAATGGCCTCTCTGTTCCTACTCTCTGCCCTGTCTTGAAATCAATTCTTTTTTGCCCGTGTGTTAGGCAAACTAGCACCTTTGGAGATTGTAACATTCAGGGCACAGGATGTTCTACTACTTGTTAGATGTCATCTGGCCGAGTAACAAGGGTGGGACCCTCTTGGAGTGTTTTGATCGGTCACCCAGATTAGTTCAAGGGTCAGTGAAGAGCAGTCAGTTTTCATCAGAGTGAGTGAGTCAGGATCTGGAGAAGAAGCTCCATGCAGCTAAAGTGCTGCTGTTGGCTCCGAGGAGCTGGGTAGGCAGTTTCCCAAGTAGTGAGGACTTGGGAAAAGCTCTGGAGAGCTGAAAAGACAGTGGAATCCACAATAATCCTGAGGTTCTGTTTATCAATTTAGACCTTGGCTTTTCAAACTCTCTCAGCAGAACCTTATTCCAGCTATGTCGTTGGTTTCCATGTGGACCACAACAACTGGATCCACCCCCTCCAAGTTCATCTCCAGCGAGGAGATGTCCTTAACCCCAGCACTGGGCAGGCAACACCCTACGGGGCCCCAGGTTGCAGCTGCAGAGGACAGCATCTATACCACCGGTTATACAATCACCTCTCACTGTCACATTCCTTTTCACTCCCCCCCACCCCGTCAAACACTTGAATGGCAGCCTGCACTGTGGCACCATGGTCTGTTTGTCCATCTCCCCTGCAGGCACTGCACCCATCCAGAAGCCAAGGTCTAATTTAATAAGCAGAACCTCAGGATTATTGTGGATTCCACTGTCCTTTCAGCTCTCCAGGGCTTCTCCAGAGTCCTCACTACTTGACAGCCTGCCTACCCATCTCCTCAGAGCGAAGAGCAGCACTTAAGCTGCATGGAGCTTCTTCTCCGGCTCCTGACTCACTCACTCTGACGAAAACTGACTGCCCCACGACCTGCTCTTCACTGACCCTTGAACTGATCTGGGTGACCTATCAAAACACACCAAGAGGGCCCTACACTTGTTACTAGGCGGCAAGAACTTCACACCTGTCAGAAAAGGGCAAAGGCCGAGGCACCCTGAGCGCTGCACTTGGTGGCCCCTTTACCTGCCTGACCCTCAGTCACACCCTCCTGAACACCAACCAGACCTGTACCACACCTAACATAAGGGATAGGATTGCCTTCTGGAACAAAGAGTCCAGGTAATTCTCCTCCATCCCTGATGCCCCATTTGGAGTATTCTAGGGGCAAATTCTCAGTGCGTCAGGCCTGGTCCTCCCCACTTTCCAACTGCCCTGTACTCGTGTTGAATCCAGCCTCCTTGACATATAATTCAAATCCTAACTAACCTCAGTGCACTGCTGGCAAAGCAAGAATTCACATGCATTTTTGTGGAAACCAATTTTATTGAATATTTGTGAACAAACAGTGACTACTGGGATGTTAACTTCAGCCAGGGGCAACAGTGGACTTTATGTGAATCGCCACTTCACAAAGATTCTTCAATCTTGCTGAAAAGCGAGACATGTTGCAGTAGCTTTTCATCTTGCACTCATCAGGACAAACACAAGTATGCCAAATTCCAAATGATCACAACAGTTTATATACAGGAAAAAAAAGTGTTCTGATTGGTTGACAAGTTCAACTCTGATTGGCCAAGGTGTTGCCATGGCGAAAGCACTGAGGAAGTAATGTGGTTCATTCACGCTTGCTACAAGCGACATACATTCATACACATGGCAAACAAAAGAATATGTTCAAACCTTGCGCCTTTTTTGAATTATCCGGGAGCTTGGGAAGTCTGTGGTTCCCTGTTTGTTTATCCATAGCAATGCCTGGGCCAATCAGAGTTGACTTACTAACCAATCAGCACCCTTTCCTCCTGTCGTATAAATTGTTGCGATTGTTTGAAATTTGGCATTTTTGCATTTGTCCTGATCAGTACAAGACGAAAAGCTTCGACAACATGTCTCTCTTTTTAATGATACAAAAGTTCTTATTGGCCACATTTCTGGAATCACTGACACTGCAAAGAACTGCGACCAGAGCACGAGTCCCTCACAGAGCCTCTGCTTTGTTCAAAAGCAAAGGGAGCGGCCAGAGCCCAGAGCCCAGAGCCTGCACGTTGAAAGGGTTTCATTATAAAATGCTACAGGATTTTCTCTGCCCTCTTGTGGCTGCTGTGAGTCTGGTTGGCAGACACTTTGCCGGCCTTAATTCTTGACATTCTTGGGACTTCTTGCCAATTCTAAATTTTTTTTTGGTTGGTTTCAATCCACCTTCTAGTTCCATCTGGTACTATAATTTGTGCTAAAACAGTTCAAACCAGTACTCTTATTTCCCAGTTTTTACAGGTGTTCCATTGTAAGGTATACACGATCAGTTCAGACCAGTAGTCTTATTTTCCGGTTTAGACCATTATTCTTATTTTCCAGTTTTTAAACTGTTTTTTTTTTTTGCCTGGCTGTCCCTGCTTTAAACCTGTCTATGCCGCTTCCAAAGCCAAGCTACCTTGATTTGCGCTCGAATGGAGAAGTGACCAGATTAAGTACATTTCCAGCTTGCTTAGGTGGTTAAATCGTGGTGAATGCAGACACTCTTTGATGTCATAAAGATGTGTGCTCTGTCAGTGCCCTCGGGACAGTTGGTGCTCGATACTGTCAACCTATGCCAGGATATTGGAATAAGCCAAAATAAGCACCTGAAATTTCCAAAAGTCAGGCTTGCATTTATACAGTGCTTTTTATGACCACATCCTGAAGTGCTCCAAAACAAATGAATTAAATTTTGAAATGTAGGAAATGCGGTGGCCATATGTGCACAGCAAGCTCCCACAAACAGCAATATGATAACGATCGGATTGTTAGTGATGTTGAATGAGGGATAAATGTTGGCCAGGACACTGGGGAGAACTCCCCCTTCTCTTCTTCCAAATAGTCTCATCCAAAAACGGCACCTCCACCAGCACCGCACACCCTCAGTACTGCATGGGGAGCACAGCCTAGGTTGTGCGCTCAGGGATTGAGAATGGGATAAGTGTGAAATGTCGCTGCCGGTGAATGTTGAACATGACTGGGCGGTTAACAGATTAAAGGAAAACTGAAAAATCTTCGCACCAAGCAGTATTATGTTATCAGTGTGTCAGCTCATAAATCCCTCTGTCAGACGGGTGGACCATAATTGAGTGACAAAGGATTGGATGGATTCCCACAGGAAAGGATCTTTAACGGATGAGTGACTGGAATTTTGAAACTGCCAAGTTGGGAGAGATGTGAATTCAGAAAACGTGTGGACCTGAATATTCAGCCCACTGCTCCTGAACTAAAAACTCAAGTGAAGTAAGTGTGGGCCATCTCACGACCAGATCCTAAAACCTTGGCATATTACTCACAGGTACTGCTTTTTGGCTCAAGGTAGAATCAACAAACCACATGCGTGTTTAAGCACCACATTTTATTGCCCGTTTAGAGAGTTTTATCTTTAAAAAGTTCAGCTGTTATTTATCAGAGTTAAACATGTTGCTAAATTGTAGTTCAGTGTCTAACACCAGTTAGTGTTGACTGGTGCTGTTTTTTTTTAAACACCAAAGAATTTGTGTGTTATTAAGAAAGCACCTGGTCTGAACTGTGTATCAAAATCTGGTGTCAGACACGTCTGAGGTTTCAAACATCTCGAGAGGGCACATGTCGGGTGGTCTTGGCTCTTTGCTCTTTTGTTTTGCACATTGTTAACTGCCGTATGTGGTCCGTTAAACTGTCAGCGCGTTCTGGTATTGACACGTTAGATTTATCACTTTCAGGCACGGGATCTGGGTCTAATTTAATTCTTTCCTGCACCAGTTTGTGTTAGTGTGAAGCAGTCTCTGGGCGAAATCTTGTGAATGCACCGGAGGGTTGTTGCCCTCAGAGAGCTTGGCCAGAGACCGCGTTTGCCTCCTTTGGAACCACGGGCTAATCAGGCAGTGGAGAGGCCAGCGATGGGCCTTTCCCTGGGATCAGGACCCCCAGGGTGAAGGTCCTACCTACCCAGCCCATCAGAGGCCGCTCTTTCGCTCAGCAGTGCCACAGGGGAAGCAGTGGCTGCTGCAGGAAAGACGCCCACTGGAGACCCAGGGTCACGAAGTGAGCCAGGCCACAGTTTATGTGAAACAAAAACAAAAATAGAAATACCTGGAAAAACTCAGCAGGTCTGGGAGCATCGGTGGAGAAGAGTACAGTTGACTTTGAGTCCTCATGACCCTTCAACAGAACTAAGTAAAAATAGGAAAGGGGTGAAATATAAGCTGGTTTAAGGGAGGGGGTGGGGGTGTTGGGACAAGAAGAGCTAGGTAAAGGGCCAGTAATAGGTGGAGATAACCAAAAGATGTCATAGACAAAAGGACAAAGAGGTGTTGAAGGTGGTGATATTATCTAAAGGAATGTGCTAATTAAGGGTAGAAAGCAGCACAAACAAGGTACAGATAGCTCTAGTGGGGTTGGTTTAACTGGCCGGGTGGCTCTCAGGGGGCCGATACCGTGTCCCTCGATCAGACGGTGAGTGCCTTTGAAGGTCCCCCAACCTGGGCCTAATTGGGGCAGAGGCAGGATTGCAGCAGGGTATTCACATGCCACCCTCCCACCCAATTAAATTCCCTCCCCACCTCCAAAGATGCCACTTGAGGGGCAGAAGATTCTGCCCTCTGTGTCAAAGCGATAAACTCCAAGTGTTGGTGAGATGGAACGTAGCTTGGCATTGGCTGTCCAGACTAAATACAACGTGTACATTCACTGATGTTGTTCATGGCTCCATCTCCTCCACGACCGTCTGCCCCCCAACTTTTCCCTTCAACCCTGTCACCATCACCCCTCCTCAAAACATTCATCAGGGCAAACGATTGCCCCATCCCCCACCTTTCCTTTCTCTCTCCAAGATTCTTGAACATGCTGTCGCCACCCAAATTCATATCCACCTTTCCTGGAACTCCACGTTTGAATCCCTCCAAATCAGGTTTCCACCTCTGTCACAGCACTAAAATTGACCTTGATTAAAGTCACAAATGACATCCTGTGCGTATGTGGCGAAGGTGGAATTTGTCCCTCCCCATCCTTCTCGATCAGTCTGCAGACTTTGACCCAGTTGACCTGACCCTCCTCCGACAATGCCTCGCAGCTGTTGCCCAGCTAAAGACATGGCCACCACCAGCAGTGGAGGGAAGCGAGTGAGGAATGTACACGAGGCTCGAATTGGAGGAGCGCAGAGGTCTTGCGGGGGGCTGCAGGAGGTTACTGCGACAGGGAGAGGTGAGGCCGTAGTGGGAATTGAGCACAGAGAATGGGAATTTTAAATATGAGGACCGGGAACTAATTGTCCGTCAGCAATCACAGGGGGGGCATGGTTGAACAGGACTCGATTAGGATTTGGGGACTAGAGTTTGGGATGAGCTTAATTTTATGGAGGGGGGCAGATGGGAGTCCAGCCAAGAAAGCACTGGAAGGTCAAATCCAAAGATTACAAAGACACGGATGGGAATTTCAGCAGATGAGTCAAGGAGGATGGAGTCGGACAATGTTACAGTGGAGTAGGTAAGCCATCCCAAGATGTATGAACATTCTCCGCTCCTGATGCCTGGGGTTACAAAGCAGGAAAAGAGGGGTCATTGCTCCAAGAACTGACTATCCACTGGGCACAAGGACAGTCTCGAGGCAGAGAAAACCTTTACCTGGAAATATTGTCCGGAGAACAGGCAGAGATGTTGGTGTCCACACTGTCGGAGCTGTCCACACTGAGGGTGTCGAAGGCACTGTCCTTGCATCCACTGTCAGTGTAGGGAGAGCGATCAGCCCCAGCGCTGGCCTCCTCCTGAGCTCGGAGCCTCTGCTCGTCATTGGCACGGTGCTGTCGGGATCCTGAGGCAACCGAGAGCATGGTTATTTCATTCAAACCCTCCCAATCTACAGAAAAAACTACAGGTACAAAACCAGACCAACACTAAAACCATGTTGAGGGGAAAGAATTCCCTTGTGAGCGTAAATTCAAACACATCAGTAAGAGTGGAGTTGACTCACTATCTAACTAAAATGCCCATGATCCCCATGTCCTGTCTCCTAACCATTTCCAGATCCACATCAACAGGTTACCTCCAATTCCACGCGCTCTCATTTTTGCTGACAGTCTCTTATGTGGAACCTTATCAAAAGCTTTCTTGGAAGTCAACATAAATAACATCCGTAGACACTCCCTTATTGTCCATGTTCATGACCTCCTCAAAATATTTGCCAAGTTCAACTGGGCATGCCTGACCCTTTCCAAATTCCCTCACCCTCTCCCTGATCACTTCACATTTGTCCAAACGCTCAACCACTCTGTCCCGATGCAACAGCATATCGAAATTCCGCTGTATGGGAAAGCCAATGGGAATCCATCTCTCCCAAGTGATGAGGCAACCACACGAGCGGAGTCTCCGCCCACAGTATGGAGGGGACACGATTGTCCCACGTTGCAGTCAACCCCGTTTACTGTCGAAAGTGGAACTGCACTTGCTCATCCAGTCCTGAGGAGCCCACGACGAAGTGGCTGTGGGCACTGTGTAAATATGGATCAGTGCAAAAAAATCTCCATTGGAAAGGTGAAGGACCCTCCAGCTCCACAGTGCCTAAAACTCGGAGACATTGTCCATGCCCCAAACGTTCAGTCCATCAGGGGTAGGCAGGAACCTGGGGTTAAGGTTACATTCAGAACAGCCAAGAACTTATTGAATGGCAGAGCAGGCTTAAGGGGCCGTGTGACCTACTCCTGCTCCTAATTCAGATGCTCGGAACTCAGGTGTTTTCCCATTCCTGAACCACCAAGGGCAAATGGTACTAGCTCCTCACGTCCGATGGGAATGCACCTTCCAAACCCACGACCACTACCACCTAGAAGGACAAGGGCAGCAGATACATGGGAACACCACCACCTGGAAATTCCCCTCCAAGTCACTCACTATCCAAACTTGGAAATATATTGTCGTTCATTCACTGTGGCAGGGTCAAAGCCCTGGAATTCCCTCCCTAACAGCACTGTGGGTGTACCTACACCACATGGACTGCAGCGGTTCAAGAAGGCAGCTCACCACCACCTTCTCAGGGGCATCTAGAGATGGGTAATGCTGACCCAGCCAGTGACATTCACATCCCAGAAATGAAAAAAAAAATGGCTGCCCCAGAATTCCAGCGCCGTCACTGGGGGTTCACTCACCACCTCCCCCCCACCCCCCTCACCAATCTCCAGGGCAGGAAGTTACACCCCATCAAACCTGTCTCTTCATGGAGACATCCTCTCCCTGTATTGGTGGTGTAAGCGAGGTTGCAGTCCCTCTGATTGGGTCAGCAGCTCTTTCACCAGCAATTGGATGGCAGTCCCATCAGTGGTTTCTTCACTGGCTGCCGAAGTAAAATCCTGCCCTGGGTCCTGTCGCCCCTGGGGATCCATTCCTGGTCTCGACAAAGGGACTTCCTAGGTTTTTGTAAAATTCTGTCCAATGATTTGGCTCTTTCAAGTCTTTTGTTATCTATTTTCTGAACTGTTGGGGGCATCAGATGCACATTGAGCAATCAAAGCTCAGGTTCTCAAACACAGACACAGACTCGCTCACACACACACACACACATGCTCTCTCTCAGGCACACACTCACACACAGGCTCTAACTCACACACACACACATACACAGGCTCTCTCTCACGCACACACAGGCTCTCACACACACACACACACACACACAGGCTCTCTCACTCACACACACACACAGGCTCTCACACACACACACACACACAGGCTCTCTCTCAGGCACACACAGGCTCTCTCACACACACAGGCTCTCTCACACACACACACACACACAGGCTCTCACACACACACACAGGCTCTCTCACTCGCACACACACACACACACACAGGTTCTCTCACACACACACACAGGCTCTCTCACTCACACACACAGGCTCTCACACTCACACACACACACACACACACACCGGCTCTCTCACACACACACATTGGCTCTCTCTCTCTCTCACACACACACACACACCGGCTCTCTCTCTCTCTCTCTCACACACACACACAGAGGCTCTCTCTCTCTCTCTCATACTCACACACACACACACTGGCGCTCTCTCTCTCTCACACACACACACACCGGCTCTCTCTCTCTCTCTCACACACACACACTGGCTCTCTCTCTCTCTCTCACATACACACACTGGCTCTCTCTCTCTCTCTCACATACACACACACCGGCTCTCTCTCTCTCTCACATACACACACACCGGCTCTCTCTCTCTCCCTCACACACACACACTGGCTCTCTCTCTCTCTCCCTCACACACACACCCACTCTCTCTCTCTCTCCCACACACACACCGGCTCTCTCTCACTCTCACACACACACACACCAGCTCTCTCTCTCTCCCTCAAACACACACACACACACACACACACACACACACACACACACACCAGCTCTCTCGCTC